>NC_069499.1:303738684-303875199 GCF_027579735.1 Bombina bombina | reverse complement strand
CACCTAGACGTCCGTATCTTTACACACCCAACCAGGAAAAGGGTACTTCTAATCAAACCCCAATGGAGATTGGAGCCATAAAAGGACCTTTAACACCTGAAGAAAAGGCCAGACGCAGATCTGAGAATCTTTTCTTATATTGTGGGCAAAAAGAACACTCCGTTAATAATTGCCCAATTCTTCAAAAGCAGAAGAAGGGTAAGATTCATTCAAAACATAATATTTTATACTTCACTCAAAACCCTCAACTGACTCTTAACCTTTCTTTACAGTGGGATCGGAAAAACATACAGTCTAATGCATTGATCGATTCTGGGGCAGCCGGAAATTATATAGATATTTCTTTTGTTGATTTAAATAAAATACCTATTGTTTGCAAGGCACAACCAGTCTCTGTTAAACTCATTGATGGCTCCCTCATACAACATGGTCCCATTACCCATCAAACGATACCTTTACTAGTGACAACTGACGATGGACATACTGAATATCTTTCTTTTGACTTAATTTCCATCCACATGCATACACTTATTTTTGGCTTTACATGGTTAAAAAAACATAACCCCAGCATTGACTGGTCTACTCCACAGATAACATTAGCATCACCATTCTGTTTAAAAACTTGTTTTCCATATCAGTTAATCTCTGCTATTGAATCCGAACTACCAGAAATTTATCAGGATCTGGCAGAGGTGTTTGATCTAAAAGAGGCAGAAAACCTCCCCCCTCATAGGGAGTTTGATTGCCCAATAGATTTGATACCTGGCTCTCAAATACCTCACGGAAAAATATACCCACTTTCACAAGAGGAACTTACTTACTTACGTTCCTATTTAGACGACAATCTTCGAAAAGGTTTTATATCCCATTCAACATCTCCAGCTGCTGCTGGAATGTTCTTAGTACGTAATAAGGACGGAACAATAAGACCTATTATTGATTATAGAGCTTTAAATGAAATTACTGTTAAAAAACAGAATTTATGTTTACCTGATAAATTACTTTCTCCAACGGTGTGTCCGGTCCACGGCGTCATCCTTACTTGTGGGATATTCTCTTCCCCAACAGGAAATGGCAAAGAGCCCAGCAAAGCTGGTCACATGATCCCTCCTAGGCTCCGCCTTCCCCAGTCATTCGACCGACGTAAAGGAGGAATATTTGCATAGGAGAAATCATATGATACCGTGGTGACTGTAGTTAAAGAAAATAAATTATCAGACCTGATTAAAAAACCAGGGCGGGCCGTGGACCGGACACACCGTTGGAGAAAGTAATTTATCAGGTAAACATAAATTCTGTTTTCTCCAACATAGGTGTGTCCGGTCCACGGCGTCATCCTTACTTGTGGGAACCAATACCAAAGCTTTAGGACACGGATGAAGGGAGGGAGCAAATCAGGTCACCTAAATGGAAGGCACCACGGCTTGCAAAACCTTTCTCCCAAAAATAGCCTCAGAAGAAGCAAAAGTATCAAACTTGTAAAATTTGGTAAAAGTGTGCAGTGAAGACCAAGTCGCTGCCTTACATATCTGATCAACAGAAGCCTCGTTCTTGAAGGCCCATGTGGAAGCCACAGCCCTAGTGGAATGAGCTGTGATTCTTTCAGGAGGCTGCCGTCCGGCAGTCTCATAAGCCAATCTGATGATGCTTTTAATCCAAAAAGAGAGAGAGGTAGAAGTTGCTTTTTGACCTCTCCTTTTACCAGAATAAACAACAAACAAGGAAGATGTTTGTCTAAAATCCTTTGTAGCATCTAAATAGAATTTTAGAGCGCGAACAACATCCAAATTGTGCAACAAACGTTCCTTCTTTGAAACTGGATTCGGACACAAAGAAGGCACGACTATCTCCTGGTTAATGTTTTTGTTAGAAACAACTTTCGGAAGAAAACCAGGTTTAGTACGTAAAACCACCTTATCTGCATGGAACACCAGATAAGGAGGAGAAAACTGCAGAGCAGATAATTCTGAAACTCTTCTAGCAGAAGAAATTGCAACCAAAAACAAAACTTTCCAAGATAATAACTTAATATCAACGGAATGTAAGGGTTCAAACGGAACCCCCTGAAGAACTGAAAGAATTAAATTGAGACTCCAAGGAGGAGTCAAAGGTTTGTAAACAGGCTTGATTCTAACCAGAGCCTGAACAAAGGCTTGAACATCTGGCACAGCTGCCAGCTTTTTGTGAAGTAACACAGACAAGGCAGAAATCTGTCCCTTCAAGGAACTTGCAGATAATCCTTTCTCCAATCCTTCTTGAAGAAAGGATAGAATGTTAGGAATTTTTACCTTGTCCCAAGGGAATCCTTTAGATTCACACCAACAGATATATTTTTTCCATATTTTGTGGTAAATTTTTCTAGTTACAGGCTTTCTGGCCTGAACAAGAGTATCAATAACAGAATCTGAGAACCCTCGCTTTGATAAGATCAAGCGTTCAATCTCCAAGCAGTCAGTTGGAGTGAAACCAGATTCGGATGTTCGAACGGACCCTGAACAAGAAGGTCTCGTCTCAAAGGTAGCTTCCATGGTGGAGCCGATGACATATTCACCAGGTCTGCATACCAAGTCCTGCGTGGCCACGCAGGAGCTATCAAGATCACCGATGCCCTCTCCTGATTGATCCTGGCTACCAGCCTGGGGATGAGAGGAAACGGCGGGAATACATAAGCTAGTTTGAAGGTCCAAGGTGCTACTAGTGCATCTACTAGAGTCGCCTTGGGATCCCTGGATCTGGACCCGTAGCAAGGAACCTTGAAGTTCTGACGAGAGGCCATCAGATCCATGTCTGGAATGCCCCACAGTTGAGTAATGTGGGCAAAGATTTCCGGATGGAGTTCCCACTCCCCCGGATGTAATGTCTGAAGACTCAGAAAATCCGCTTCCCAATTTTCCACTCCTGGGATGTGGATTGCAGACAAGTGGCAGGAGTGAGTCTCCGCCCATTGAATGATTTTGGTCACTTCTTCCATCGCCAGGGAACTCCTTGTTCCCCCCTGATGGTTGATGTACGCAACAGTCGTCATGTTGTCTGATTGAAACCGTATGAACTTGGCCTTTGCTAGCTGAGGCCAAGCCTTGAGAGCATTGAGTATCGCTCTCAGTTCCAGAATATTTATCGGTAGAAGAGATTCTTCCCGAGACCAAAGACCCTGAGCTTTCAGGGGTCCCCAGACCGCGCCCCAGCCCATCAGACTGGCGTCGGTCGTGACAATGACCCACTCTGGTCTGCGGAAGCTCATCCCCTGTGACAGATTGTCCAGGGACAGCCACCAACGGAGTGAATCTCTGGTCCTCTGATTTACTTGTATCGTCGGAGACAAGTCTGTATAGTCCCCATTCCACTGACTGAGCATGCACAGTTGTAATGGTCTTAGATGAATGCGCGCAAAAGGAACTATGTCCATTGCCGCTACCATCAAACCTATTACTTCCATGCACTGCGCTATGGAAGGAAGAGGAACGGAATGAAGTATTTGACAAGAGTTTAGAAGTTTTGTTTTTCTGGCCTCTGTCAGAAAAATCCTCATTTCTAAGGAGTCTATTATTGTTCCCAAGAAGGGAACCCTCGTTGACGGAGATAGAGAACTCTTTTCTACGTTCACTTTCCATCCGTGAGATCTGAGAAAGGCCAGGACAATGTCCGTGTGAGCCTTTGCTAGAGGAAGGGACGACGCTTGAATCAGAATGTCGTCCAAGTAAGGTACTACTGCAATGCCCCTTGGTCTTAGCACCGCTAGAAGGGACCCTAGTACCTTTGTGAAAATCCTTGGAGCAGTGGCTAATCCGAACGGAAGTGCCACGAACTGGTAATGCTTGTCCAGGAATGCGAACCTTAGGAACCGATGATGTTCCCTGTGGATAGGAATATGTAGATACGCATCCTTTAAATCCACCGTGGTCATGAATTGACCTTCCTGGATGGAAGGAAGAATTGTTCGAATGGTTTCCATTTTGAACGATGGAACCTTGAGAAACTTGTTTAGGATCTTGAGATCTAAGATTGGTCTGAACGTTCCCTCTTTTTTGGGAACTACGAACAGATTGGAGTAGAACCCCATCCCTTGTTCTCCTAATGGAACAGGATGAGTCACTCCCATTTTTAACAGGTCTTCTACACAATGTAAGAATGCCTGTTTTTTTATGTGGTCTGAAGACAATTGAGACCTGTGGAACCTCCCCCTTGGGGGAAGCCCTTTGAATTCCAGAAGATAACCTTGGGAGACTATTTCTAGCGCCCAAGGATCCAGAACATCTCTTGCCCAAGCCTGAGCGAAGAGAGAGAGTCTGCCCCCCACCAGATCCGGTCCCGGATCGGGGGCCAACATCTCATGCTGTCTTGGTAGCAGTGGCAGGTTTCTTGGCCTGCTTTCCCTTGTTCCAGCCTTGCATTGGTCTCCAGGCTGGCTTGGCTTGAGAAGTATTACCCTCTTGCTTAGAGGACGTAGCACTTGGGGCTGGTCCGTTTCTACGAAAGGGACGAAAATTAGGTTTATTTTTGGCCTTGAAAGACCTATCCTGAGGAAGGGCGTGGCCCTTGCCCCCAGTGATATCAGAGATAATCTCTTTCAAGTCAGGGCCAAACAGCGTTTTCCCCTTGAAAGGAATGTTAAGCAATTTGTTCTTGGAAGACGCATCCGCTGACCAAGATTTTAACCAAAGCGCTCTGCGCGCCACAATAGCAAACCCAGAATTTTTCGCCGCTAACCTAGCCAATTGCAAAGTGGCGTCTAGGGTGAAAGAATTAGCCAATTTGAGAGCACGGATTCTGTCCATAATCTCCTCATAAGAAGGAGAATTACTAGTGATCGCCTTTTCTAGCTCATCGAACCAGAAACACGCGGCTGTAGTGACAGGGACAATGCATGAAATTGGTTGTAGAAGGTAACCTTGCTGAACAAACATCTTTTTAAGCAAACCTTCTAATTTTTTATCCATAGGATCTTTGAAAGCACAACTATCTTCTATGGGTATAGTGGTGCGTTTGTTTAGAGTAGAAACCGCCCCCTCGACCTTGGGGACTGTCTGCCATAAGTCCTTTCTGGGGTCGACCTAGGAAACAATTTTTTAAATATGGGGGGAGGGACGAAAGGTATACCGGGCCTTTCCCATTCTTTATTTACAATGTCCGCCACCCGCTTGGGTATAGGAAAAGCTTCGGGGGGCCCCGGGACCTCTAGGAACTTGTCCATTTTACATAGTTTCTCTGGGATGACCAAATTCTCACAATCATCCAGAGTGGATAACACCTCCTTAAGTAGAGCGCGGAGATGTTCCAACTTAAATTTAAATGTAATCACATCAGGTTCAGCTTGTTGAGAAATTTTCCCTGAATCTGAAATTTCTCCCTCAGACAAAACCTCCCTGGCCCCCTCAGACTGGTGTAGGGGCCCTTCAGAAACAATATCATCAGCGTCCTCATGCTCTTCAGTATTTTCTAAAACAGAGCAGTCGCGCTTTCGCTGATAAGTGGGCATTTTGGCTAAAATGTTTTTGATAGAATTATCCATTACAGCCGTTAATTGTTGCATAGTAAGGAGTATTGGCGCGCTAGATGTACTAGGGGCCTCTTGTGTGGGCAAGACTGGTGTAGACGAAGGAGGGGATGATGCAGTACCATGCTTACTCCCCTCACTTGAGGAATCATCTTGGGCATCATTTTCTCTAAATTTTGTGTCACATAAATCACATCTATTTAAATGAGAAGGGACCTTGGCTTCCCCACATTCAGAACACAGTCTATCTGGCAGTTCAGACATGTTAAACAGGCATAAACTTTATAACAAAGTACAAAAAACGTTTTAAAATAAAACCGTTACTGTCACTTTAAATTTTAAACTGAACACACTTTATTACTGCAATTGCGAAAAAGTATGAAGGAATTGTTCAAAATTCACCAAAATTTCACCACAGTGTCTTAAAGCCTTAAAAGTATTGCACACCAAATTTGGAAGCTTTAACCCTTAAAATAACGGAACCGGAGCCGTTTTTATATTTAACCCCTTTACAGTCCCTGGTATCTGCTTTGCTGAGACCCAACCAAGCCCAAAGGGGAATACGATACCAAATGACGCCTTCAGAAAGTCTTTTCTATGTATCAGAGCTCCTCACACATGCATCTGCATGTCATGCTTCTCAAAAACAAGTGCGCAATACAGGCGCGAAAATGAGACTCTGCCTATGATTAGGGAAAGCCCCTAGAGAATAAGGTGTCCAATACAGTGCCTGCCGGTTATTTTACAAAATTCCCAAGATTAAAATAATTCCTCAAGGCTATGGAGTATAAAATATGTTTATATATAAATCGATTTAGCCCAGAAAATGTCTACAGTCTTAAAAAGCCCTTGTGAAGCCCTTATTTACTGTCTGTAATAAAATGGCTTACCGGATCCCATAGGGAAAATGACAGCTTCCAGCATTACATCGTCTTGTTAGAATGTGTCATACCTCAAGCAGCAAAAGTCTGCTCACTGTTCCCCCAACTGAAGTTAATTCCTCTCAACAGTCCTGTGTGGAACAGCCATCGATTTTAGTAACGGTTGCTAAAATCATTTTCCTCTTACAAACAGAAATCTTCATCTCTTTTCTGTTTCAGAGTAAATAGTACATACCAGCACTATTTTAAAATAACAAACTCTTGATTGAATAATAAAAACTACAGTTAAACACTAAAAAACTCTAAGCCATCTCCGTGGAGATGTTGCCTGTACAACGGCAAAGAGAATGACTGGGGAAGGCGGAGCCTAGGAGGGATCATGTGACCAGCTTTGCTGGGCTCTTTGCCATTTCCTGTTGGGGAAGAGAATATCCCACAAGTAAGGATGACGCCGTGGACCGGACACACCTATGTTGGAGAAACAGGTATCCTCTACCCCTCATACCCGAATTATTAGAACGTTTAAACGATGCTACAATCTATTCAAAACTTGATCTTAAGGGGGCTTACAATCTTGTCCGTATGAAAGAAGGTCATGAGTGGAAAACCGCCTTTAGAACCCGTTATGGGCTTTTTCAATACAATGTAATGCCCTTCGGCTTAAGCAATGCTCCTGCAACCTTCCAGCATTTTATTAATGAAATATTCCACGACCTTATGGACATCTGTGTTATAATTTACTTAGATGATATTTTAATATACTCCAAATCACCCTCTGATCACGAAAAGCATGTAAGATGGGTACTCACCCGTCTCAAGGAGCACAAATTATATGCTAAATTAGAAAAATGTGTATTCCATGTCTCTAAGATAAAATTTTTAGGTTATATAATAACTCCTAACCATGTACAAATGGATCCTGACAAAGTGTCCGCCATTAAAGATTGGCCTGCTCCCACTAGTGTAAAAGCGCTACAACGCTTTATAGGTTTCGCTAATTTTTATCGAAAGTTTATTAAAAACTTTTCTTCAATAGTTAGACCACTGACACAACTGACTAGTGTTAATCAAAGATTTAAATGGTCTCAAAAAGCTCAAGAAACCTTCGAAAAACTTAAAGAGTTATTTTCTACAGCCCCAATCTTATCACTACCCAACTTTGATCTCCAATTCCAACTTGAAGTAGATGCCTCTAATACTGGCATAGGAGCAGCACTCTCCCAACAACAAGTTGAGAATTGGGAAATTCACCCCATTGCGTTTTATTCAAGAACCTTAACTAGTGCAGAAAGTAATTATAGTGTGGGGGACAAAGAATTGTTAGCAATAAAGAGTGCCCTTGAACAATGGAGACACCTCCTAGAAGGATCTAAACTTCCATTCATTATTTTTACTGACCATAAGAATCTTGAATATTAAAAAAAAAACAAGACTTTGACAGCCAGACAAGCGAGATGGTATCTATTTTTAGACCGTTTTAATTTTATAATTACCTACAAACCAGGCAGTCAAAATACTAAGGCTGATGCTTTATCACGTATAAACGAAAACTTAACTTACTATCCCTCCTGAAAAAATCATAGGCGTCCTGACACCTATAGAACAAGAGGTTCATAAGGCTCTAAAACAAGATTCAATACCCCACCAAACTTGTGTTAAAGACTCTCTATCTGGACTGTACTATCATAACAGTCAATTGTATATACCCAAGAGCATGAGATCTTCAATACTCACACACACCCATGATGATACAATGTCTGGTCATCCTGGAATTAAAAAGACCATTGAACTAACCCGACGTCGTTTCTGGTGGCCTGGCATGAACAAATATATTTATGATTATGTATCAGGATGTGAGAATTGTGCCCGAAATAAATTAGTTCATAAGAGACCAATTGGTCTACTTACACCTCTGCCTATCCCAGATAAACCATGGAGTACCATAGCCATGGATTTTATTGTTGAACTTCCACTTACTCAACAATATAACACTATTATGGTAATAATTGACCATTTAACCAGACTAGCTTATTTTATCTCACTTAAGGGATTACCCTCAGCTATGACTACGGCTAAGGTATTTATCGACCACATAGTCAGACTACATGGTTTACCTACCAACATAATTACAGATAGGGGAACGCAATTTACCTCTTCTTTCTGGAGATCTCTGTGTAAATTGTTAAAGATTGACCACCTTTATACCACTGCTTTCCATCCCCAGACTAATGGACTTACAGAGAGACTTAATCAAACCATAGAACAATTCTTACGTTGTTACATATCACATCTCCAAGATGATTGGACAGTTTATCTTCCCATGGCCGAATTCACATATAACAATTCCATAAGTACCTCTATCAAAACTTCCCCCTTTTTTGCAACATATGGTTACCACCCAAACACTATATCTCTTTCTAGCAAATCAGTAAATTCTCCCACAGCAACGGAATTTACATCTAACCTCCATGAAAGGTTAATTGTCCTGAAAAGACATCTTCATGAAGCCAAACAATATCAAAAAACATATTATGACTTAAAACATCGAAAGGGTCCTGATTATAAGGTTGGGGACTTAGTACTTCTATCAACAAAGAATCTTAAACTCAAAGTTCCTAGCAAGAAACTTGCGAATCAGTTCTTGGGTCCATTTCCAATAGAACATGTGATCAATTCCAACGTGGTTAGACTTAAATTGCCTAAAGACTACAAAATACATCCTTCTTTCCATATCTCATTGTTGAAACCATTCCCAACCAAAGACCATCCTTCTTCTATTCCGCCACCTCCTGTTACGGTGGATCATCAAGAAGAATTTGAGGTTGAATCCATTCTGGATTCTAGGATACACAGAAATAAATTGGAATATCTCATTAAATGGAAGGGTTACGGCCCTGAGGAAAACTCTTGGCTCATCCATTCCGAAGTCCATTCGCCCAGATTGGTCAGGTTCTTCCATAAGAAATATCCACTTAAACCTCACGCAGAATCCCCAGGGGTGATTCCCTGAGGAGGGGGGCATGTGATATCCCTTTAAATCTGAACCTGCATAAGCACTTCCTTCCTATTTAAGGAAGTGCTTACCACTCAATCAGGGCCTGAAAATTGAAGCTGTTAACCAGATCTCCTTGCTCCTCTGTGGAGCTACTACCACTTTTTGTTATTGTTGCTTTAACCTTCAGGTCTTATACTGCGCCTTCGATACCCGCTGGGTATCTACTGTTACCTCTATTCTGACCGGGATCATTTTCTGGATTCATCCGCCAACCGGAACTTCTTTCACCACGCCGAAGTCGCGCTCACACCAAACAGACGCCGAACCTAAGAGCTGCAACTTACCTCTCAACCTTTTTTACTAAAAGGCATAACCGCTCTCCACGCTTCATACCACCGCAACTGTTAAGATAAGTACCGCTCTCCACGCTACAATTTATTCTCGCATAAAGGTTAATCCTTAAACATCATTGTTTGTTATAGGACATATCAAATACCTATATTGTGTTTCACATCTGACTCAGTATATTGCGGTTTGGGATTCAAGCTAGTATGTCTGGACTGTGTATATATTTTATTGCGTGAAAGTGTGAGTGCGTGAAGGAACTACCTCTACCTTACTAAGCAGTCTATTCATTTGCTTTGCTTGATCTACTTTAATCAGCATTAACTGTTGCATTATACTTAAACACAACTGACTTGCTCTGAACTTTAATCTCAGTTACTTATACTCATTCCTGATTTATATATATATTCCTATCTTAGTGAAGTTTCATATTACTCAATCAATTACAAAATTAATGTCTCACCTTAAATAAGTAAGTTTAATAAATCATTTTCTCTTGCTTATTTTAAGAAAAGAGCAACAAAACCTTTATTTTTCATATTCTAATTTTGGTTATCACATCTGGTCTCTACATAAATATATTGTAAGTATAGTGTATATAAATATTAACTAATCTAAAGAATTTAGGAATAATTATTAATTTCAATTGTTTCGTATATACATTTTAATTGGACGTTGTTTTAAAGAATAATAACAAATAAACTGTATTATAACCCTGGTATATACTGACATTATATATATATATATATATATATATATATATATATATATATATACATACATACATACATACACTGTATATATATATATATATATATATATATATATATATATATATATATATATATATATACACACATACATACATACATATATATATACATACATACATACATACATACACACACACATACAATATATATATATATATATATTGATATATATATATACACACACATACAAAACACGGAAGGGGACTGCACTCTCAGACTGGACTAGGTACACATCCCATGACCCTGCAACATGCACAGCCCTGGGTGCACAATAGCACTCTCAGGAAGCTGCACTGTCCCCAGAGTCACAGGCAGTTAACCCCAGACAGGTCTGGGTGCAAGGCCCATAGGGAAAATTACAAAACAAATTAATACAACACACAGAGGAAACCCTGCACTCACTTACAAGCTCTCAGCTAAGATTAAAAGCAAAAATGGAAGAGTTAGTTACCGCATCTGGCCAAATGGGATAAGCCCAGGTACCACGTCAAGGTCTCTTCGAAAACCTGAGTCCCTAAACAGCCACATAATGCAAGCTCTCAATACAACAAACTGGGAACAAGTGAAGGGTGCACAGGCTTATGTAATCACCCTAGACATATACAAAACAAGGAAGGGGACTGCACTCTCAGACCGGACTGGGTACACATCCCATGACCCTGCAACATGCACAGCCCTTCACTTGTTCCCAGTTTGTTGGATTGAGAGCTTGCATTATGTGGCTGTTTAGGAACTCAGGTTTTGGAAGAGACCTTGACATGGTACCTGGGCTTATCCCATTTGGCCAGATGCGGTAACTAACTCTTCCATTTTTGCTTTTAATCTTAGTTGAGAGCTTGTTAGTGAGTGCTGGACTTTCTCTGTGTGCTGTATTAATTTGTTTTGTAATTTTCCCTATGGGCCTTGCACCCAGACCTGTCTGGGGTTAACTGCCTGTGACTCTGGGGACAGTGTAGCTTCCTGAGAGTGCTATTGTGCACCCAGGGCTGTGCATGTTGCAGGGTCATGGGATGTGTACCCAGTCCGGTCTGAGAGTGCAGTCCCCTTCCGTGTTTTGTATATGTCTAGGGTGATTACATAAACCTGTGCACCCTTCACTTGTTCCTAGTTTGTTGGATTGAGAACTTGCATTATGTGGCTGTTTAGGGTTTTGGACGAGACCTTTTTTTTTTTTTTTTTTTTTTTTTATAAATATTTTTTATTGAGGTTTAATTCAGGGCATACAATTCAGACATGTCAAAAAAGCAGACAATGAGATTTCTTCGGACATAATATGAATACAATCCAACAATATAGACAAGGTATGTTTGGTTGACAATATTAAATAGTCTGTGGTAACATGCAATATGCCCTAAGCAATGTTAACCCTCACTATGGCCCATACGGTCTCTCTTGGACCCTGTAGTGTAAATCTTCAGAGGGTTATCATGGACACCAGGAGACTACTCTTGAGTCTCTAAGAGAAACCTCTGTTTTCTTATTTTTCACAAATATGTACAACCCAAGTGAAATTAACAAAAGGAAACAAGCAAACAAGTAATCAATATATCATGCTAGATACAAAGGAACAGGAAAACTTAAAGACCTCATTTCTCTATTTTATAAACTTGGCAATAAACAATTTTTGGGTCGCTGACCAACAAAGAGGATTGGAGTGAGGAATGTAGAGGAAAAGGCACTGTAGGGCCACTTTTGGACCCGGAATATGATATTGATATAATAAGTACATACAAGTAATATACTTACTGAGCTTTACTAAAGAGAACCTTAAGGATCTGGACTATCGAGGAGTTTATGTATAAGTATACATATTTGGCAGCTTGATCTTAAGGCTTGTGGTAGAGAACACATATTACCAATAGTACAGGGCTAATACCAACACAAGGGATTCCTCCTCAAACCCCTATATTACCTATATTAGAGGTCCGGCATGGTTGAGAATGGGGAGGTGAAGCAAACCTGAGCAATGGCAAATGCTTACATGCTGTGAGTGTATTTATGTGATAGGACTAAGCTATTAATACTAGAAGGCAAGTCACAAAAGCCTGGTTATTTTATCTCAAAGATTCAGTCTGGGGACAAATTATAACCCTGTCAGGGAGGGGGGCAACCCACTATCAGTTAGTTAGGGAACCTTAGTCTAAGACAGAGAGCCTGAACAGCCCCGTATCTATAAACCAGTGAGGTTATATTGTCAGCTGTATGAAAGTACCAGTTCAATCCCCACAGTCTAGGCATGCCGTTATTATCTCAACCATAAGATATAAAAGTACAGCCTATGCGGCAGTGGCTATAAGAGCGCTGTGTAAAGAATTATGGCGGGATTCTGGTGTTTCCAGGCAGCTAAAACACAGTAAGATTGGGTAAGTTAGTGAATTGCCTGCTTTATAGGTAGCCACTATAATTAGTAATAGCAGAGATATGTTAAACAGTACGGGTCAACGACAGAACAAAGCACAGAATATATGTAGCATTGAGCATACTGGTGACGTACATCTGGGAAAAAAAACATGCAGACATTTATTGATTAGGAAAAGGTGGAGTATTGTGGCCTCCCAATAAAATGTGTCCCTCAAACTTTAAACTTCAGACCCACCATTACGTGTAAGTCAAATGGGAAGCAAACCTAAATATAAGCATATTGTCAAATGGGAATTAATAAATAACGCCATAGGGCAAGATCAGCCCCGGGCATCATGGGAACAGTTCAATAGAGACCTTTACTTTAAAGTTCAGGGGGTATAAAAATGAAAATTACCAGGCCTCACTCCAAGATTTAATGTCCTGCTGTCCCCGCAAGTTCACAGCCACTAGCCTATGCCAGATCTTGCAGGGCGTACAGCAGCCCCAGAGTCCACAGAGCCAGGAATGTTCTTAGCTGCTATCAACAGGCCGCTATGCGGTGAGCGACTTAAACATCTCCAGAGACCGATCAAGCCTCTGCAATGACCACACCGGAACAGTGTCTGCGCACTGAATACCGCCAGCTTGCTTCCACGGCTGCTCCGGACCTTTATTTCGGGGGTTGTCTCCCAGGTAGGGCTTATCCAGTGTCGCCATACCACTTGCGCGACTCGGCGAGTCCTTCTCATTCTGACTTTCAGGATCAGAGGCATATGAGGTGGCGGAGCGGTACAATCTAGCGCTGAGCTAATCCCCGCATATGTCTTCTTTCTCCCTGTAGGTGTCCCTCTAAATAGTTTAGGAGTACCTCCTGTGACAAATCGCGGCTGCTGGGCTAAGTAGGTATGCTTATTGATCTTGACTTTCTGCGTCGGCACATAGCTTGAACGGCTCGCAACATCAGGAAATAGTGTTGGTGACTTCTGCTCACTAAGGTAGGCATATCGTTGCATCGCATTAGGCTCAAGAAGGTCTAGGGTAGAGTAGGTCTCAGTGAAGGTAGATGTGCCGTCATTAAGGGCCATTAGCAGATCAGGGTCATCCCGCATCTCTGTACTCTGAGGTTTGCAATCTTTGGGACTAATTGCGATTGTCATATTTAAGTGAGGTGCGGTAAGATGGGCTTCCGACAACTGCAACATACTGTTTAGCTTGAAACTGGGGTTATCACCTTCGTCACAATCAAGAATCACAGTGCGCCTCTCCCTTCTATTGCAAGGCTCCTGGGGAAAGGTAGGTGGGTTTGTTACTTGTTGCTGCTCCTCCGATTTCTTGTATCTGCAGGAGTCAGGACAGGAGGCCCTATGCGGCACCTCTCCTTCGGCATGTAGTTCCTGTGACGCTTGCGAATCTCCCCTAGCCCTTGCACAAATATCTTTTAGAGAGTCATACTCCTCATCTATAATTGCGCATAGCTCATTGTAGTGAGAATTGAGCATGGCTGCAACTTCCCGAATGATCCATTTAGAGTCCCACGCCATATTGAGGAGATAGTGTGCTACTAGTATGTGTAAACATTATGTCCCTTGGCTCTGAAGGCAGGAGTAGTTCTGCTGTCCGGAGTTATATCCCAGGCTATTCTCCCTTTTTCTGTGAAAAGTGTCAGTGTCTTTGCACTGCATACCCGGCGTACAAGATACCGGGGGGGGTGTTGAGAGCCTTTACTGAAGTAACTGCCTTAGGCCTCAACGCTCCAGATCGATTTCCAAAGGTTATAATGCCAAGAATTTACTATCACCCGACTCAGTTTGGTCTGTGGATTTTTAATATCAAGGTGTTGGAGTTGGATGATCTTCCTGGCCACTGATAAAAGGCAGATTATCTGTGATTCCCTTGGAGCAACCGATATTGCTACCATTCAAGGTGCTGCCCAGAGACACGCCCCTTGGAAGAGACCTTGACGTGGTACTTAGGCTTTTCCCATTTGGCCAGATGCGGTAACTAACTCTTCCAATTTTGCTTTTAATCTTAGCTTAGAGCTTGTAAGTGAGTACTGGACTTTCTATATGAGTAGAAGAAGGGAAGGGCGCACAGAGAAGCCAGATCTGGGTGCAGTATGTTATGGTATCAAAAGACAAATGGACATTCATGTGCAATTTTACACTCACTTGGTAGGCCCTTAATCAATATGAGGTAAGGTACTGGCGTGGAGGCTCTAATGAACCTGATGTGACATCCAGCGATGATTTTCACTGCTCAGGGTATTTCCCAGTATTGAGATGTGCTTCCCCCACGAAAGTCCTTTTCATCTATTTTGTAAGCCTATTTCCGTCTCCTTTATCCCCCTAAATTGAGGTCCCCAAATGAATTTGTGTAGCCAGAGGAGGACAGCTCAGTGCAGACAGGAGCATATATACAAACACATATACATACACACATATACTATATACAGTATATATATATATATATATATATATATATATATTTTTTTTTATGTAAGAACTTACCTGATAAATTAATTTCTTTCATATTGACAAGAGTCCATGAGCTAGTGACGTATGGGATATACAATCCTACCAGGAGGGGCAAAATTTCCCAAACCTCAAAATGCCTATAAATACACCCCTCACCACACCCACAATTCAATTTAACGAATAGCCAAGTAGTGGGGTGATAAAATAAGGAATAAAAAAGCATACAAAAAAGGAGGAACTGGAAATATAAAATTGTGCTTTTATACAAAAAATCATAACCACCAAAAAAAGGGTGGGTCTCATGGACTCTTGCCAATATGAAAGAAATGAATTTATCAGGTAAGTTCTTACATAAATTATGTTTTCTTTCATGTAATTGGCAAGAGTCCATGAGCTAGTGACGTATGGGATAGAAATACCCAAGATGTGGAAGTCCACAGAAGAGTCACTAGAAAGGGAGGGATAAAATTAAAACAGCAATTTTCTGATGAAAAAATTAAATCACAAAAAATAAGTTTTCTCATAAATTGAAAGAAAAAAACTTAAAACATTAGCAGAAGAATCAAACTGAAACAGCTGCCTGAAGAACTTTTCTACCAAAGACTGCTTCAGAAGAAGCAAATACATCAAAATGGTAAAATTTAGTAAATGTATGCGAAGAAGACCAAGTTGCTGCTTTGCAAATCTGATCAAACTGAAGCTTCATTCTTAAAAGCCCAAGAATTGGAGACTGATCTAGTAGAAAGAGCTGTGATCCTCTGAGGTGGGGACTGTCCCGTCTCCAAATAAGCTTTATGAATCAAAAGCTTCAACCAAGATGCCAAAGAAATGGCAGAATTTCCTTATATGGCAGTTTCAAGAATGGGAAAAACAGCATAACCCTCTGAGCATATAGAAGGCAAGAGGCATATAGAAAGTGAGGTGAAAAAATAAACTAAATTTTTTGCGCATGCAAAAGGAAGTTTACATTTTTTTTGGCGCCAACATCCGGAAATGACGCAACTCGCGTCATAAAACAGACGCAACCTCGTGCAAGGAAACCTGGCGTCAACTAAGACGCCGGAAATGACGAACTTGCATCATTAAAGACGTACCTTCATGCCCTAAAAAATTCTTGCGCCAAGAATGACGCAATAAATAACAGCATTTTGCGCCCTTGCAAGCCTAATTTTGCCCACAAAAGAAAAAACTGTCAATTTGAAAAAAAGGACTATACCCCAGGTAAGACAAATTACTTCCTAAACATGCTTCCCAAACTGAAACTGACAGTCTGAAAAAGGAAATATACATAGACCTGACTCATGGCAAATATAAGTAAATATTTAAAACTTTATATTAATACATAAAGAGCCAAACCATAGCTGTGAGTGTCTTAAAAATAAGAAAAACATACTTACCTAAAGACACCCATCCACATATAGCAGATAGCCAAACCAGTACTGAAAAAGTATCAGCAGAGGTAATGGTATATAAGAGTATATCGTTGATCTGAAAAGGGAGGTAGGAGATGAATCCCTATGACCGATAACAGAGAACATTTGAAAAGATTTCCTGCGAGGAAAACCATAACATCAATAGGCGATACTCCCTTCACATCCCTCTGACAAACACTGTTCTCTGAGAGGAATTGGGCTTCAAAATGCTTAGAAGCACTTATCATAGAAGAAATCATAGAAAAGAAAATTTAGGCTTACCTGATAAATGTATTTCTTTTTTGACACGATGAGTCCACGGATCATCTTAATTACTAATGGGATATTCACATCCTGGTCTGCAGGAGGCGGCAAAGAGCACCAAAGCAAAGTTGTTAAATAGGCCATGCCCTCTCTCCTACTCCAGTCATTCGACCGAAGTTAGGAAAGAAAGGAAAAACCAAGGTGCAGAGGTGTCTGAAGTTTATAGTAAATCAAAACCTGTCTATACAAAAAACAGGGCGGGCCGTGTACTCATCGTGTCAAAAAAGAAATACATTTATCAGGTAAGCATACATTTTCTTTTCTTTTTTAAGACACGATGAGTCCACGGATCATCTTAATTACTAATGGAATTCAATTCTCAAGCTAGAGTACACAGATGATACGGGAGGGACAAGACAGGGAACCTAAAAGGAAGGCACCACTGCACGAAGAACCTTTTTCCCAAAAACAGCCTCAGCCGAGGCAAAAGTGTCAAATTTGTAAAATTTTGAAAAAGTATGAAGAGAGGACCAAGTTGCAGCCTTGCTAATCTGTTCCACAGAAGCTTCATTTTTGAACGCCCATGAGGAAGCAACAGCCCTTGTGGAATGAACCGTAGCCCTCTCGGGAGGCTGCTGTCCAACAGTCTCATATGCAAAACGTATGATACTCTTCAGCCAAAAAGAAAGAGAAGTAGCCGTAGCTTTCTGACCCTTACGGTTTCCAGAGAAAATTACAAACAAAGAAGAAAACTGACGAAAGTCTTTAGTCGCCAGAAGATAAAACTTTAAGGCATGGACTACGTCCAAATTGTGCAAAAGACGTTCCTTCTGAGAAGAAGGATTAGGACACAAAGAAGGAACAACAATCTCCTGATTAATGTTTCGATCTGAAACCACTTTAGGAAGGAATCCTAATTTAGTCCATAAAACTACCTTATCTGAGTGGAAAATAAGGTAAGGAGACTCATACTGCAAAGCCAAGAGCTCTGATACTCTTCGAGCTGAAGAAATAGCAACAAGAAATAAAACTTTCCAAGATAACAACTTGATATCTAAGGAATGCATAGGCTCAAACAGAGTCCCTTGAAGAACTTTGGGAACTAAATTAAGACTCTAAGGAGGAGTAACTGGTTTGAACACAGGCTTGATCCTAACTAGGGCCTGACAAAAGGATTGTACATCTGGGACATCCGCCAGACGTTTGTGAAATAAAATTGATAGAGCCGAAATTTGACCCTTTAGGGAACTTGTCGATAAACCCTTCTCCAAAGATCTAGGGTAGTCCTTGGATTCACACCAATAGAGATATTTACGCCAAATCTTATGGTAAATTAAGCGTTCAATCTCCAAGCAGTCAGCTTCAGAGAAACTAGATTTTGGTGAAGGAAGGGCCCCTGAATCAGAAGGTCCTTCCTCAACGGAAGTCTCCAAGGTGGCAGAGAAGCCATCTCCACCAGATCTGCATACCAAATCCTGCGAGGCCAGGCCGGTGCTATGAGGATCACCGAAGCCCTCTCCCGTTGGATTCAAGCAATTACCCGAGGAAGAAGAGCAAACGGAGGAAACAGGTATGCTAGAATGAAGTTCCAAGGAACCGCCAGGGCATCTATCAGTTCCGCCTGGGGGTCCCTGGACCTCGACCCGTATCTCGGGAGCTTCGCATTCTGTCGAGATGCCATGAGATCTAACTCCGGCTGACCCCATTTGAGAATCAGGCTGGAGAACACTTCCGGATGGAGTTCCCACTCCCCCGGATGAAAGGTCTGTCTGCTCAGAAAGTCCGCCTCCCAGTTGTCCACTCCTGGGATGTAGATCGCTGACAGGTAGCAAGAATGGGCCTCCGCCCACTGAATTATCTTGGTTACTTCTGTCATCGCTACGAAACTTCTCGTTCCTCCCTGATGATTGATGTAGGCTACTGAAGTTATGTTGTCCGACTGGAATCTGATAAACTTGGCCGAGGTTAACTGAGGCCAGGCCAGAAGAGCATTGAAGATCGCTCTCAGTTCCAGGATGTTTATAGGAAGAACAGACTCTGACTGAGTCCAAAGTCCCTGAGCCTTTAGAGAGCCCCAGACAGCTCCCCACCCTAGAAGGCTGGCATCTGTTGTCACAATCACCCAAGACGGTCTGCGAAAGCTGGTTCCCTGGGAAAGATGATCCAGAGACAACCACCATTGAAGAGAATCTCTTGTCTCCTGCTCCAGAGTTATCTGAGGAGACAAGTCTGCATAATCCCCATTCCATTGCCTGCGCATGCTTAGCTGCAGAGGTCTGAGATGGAACCGAGCAAACGGGATGATATCCATTGCCGCCACCATCAGCCCGATTACCTCCATGCACTGAGCCACTGACAGCCGAAGAGAGGACTGAAGGGCTAGACAAGTATCGATAATCTTTGATTTCCTGACTTCTGTCAGAAAGATCTTCATGGATAGGGAATCTATTATGGTTCCCAAGAAAGTTATCCTTGTACTTGGGGTCAAGGAAATTTTTCCCAAATTTATCTTCCACCCGTGAGTTCTTAGGAAGGATAACACCAGGTCAGTATAGGATCTTGCTTGTTGAAAAGATGGCGCCTGAACTAGAATATCGTCCAGATAAGGCGCCACCCCAATGCCTTGTGGTCGGAGAACTGCCAGGAGAGACCCCAGAACCTTTGTAAATATTCTTGGAGCCGTGGCCAGACCGAAAGGCAGAGCCACGAACTGGAAGTGCTTGTCCTGGAAGGCAAACCTTAGGAACTTGTGATGATCCCTGTGAATGGGAACATGTAGATATGCGTCCTTTAAATCCACTGTTGTCATAAATTGACCCTCTTGGATCAATGGGAGAATGGAACGTATAGTTTCCATCTTAAAGGACAGAACTCTGAGAAATTTGTTTAAACTTTTGAGATCTAAAATTGGTCTGAAGGTTCCCTTCTTTTTGGGAACCACAAACAGGTTGGAATAAAAACCCTGACCTTGTTCCTGTACTGGGATGGGAACAATCACTCCCATGATAGAGAGGTCTTTTACACAATGTAAGAACGCCTCTTTCTTTATCTGGTCTGCAGATAATCTTGAAAGTAGAAACCTGTCTCCGGGAGGAAAACTTTTGAACTCCAATTTGTATCTCTGGGACACTATCTCTATTGCCCAGGGATCCTGAATGTCCCGAACCCAGGTTTGAACGAAGGATAGTTTGCCCCCTACCAGATCTGGACCCGGATCGGGGGCATGCCCTTTGTCAGGTTAGGAAATGTCCAGAAGAAGACCCAAATGCTAGGGCGAACTAAAACAACACCCTTGCACTCTGAGTTTAATCCAGGACGTGACCCCACGACAACTTTTATAAAACAAAGCACTCACGATATGGAGCAGTGTAGGTCTGAGTCCACAGGAAGAGAAATGGAATGTATAAGGAGCTGTATTCAGGTAGTTCAGGAATAGTCCTCCACAGATCCAGGAAAGCAGGGGTAGAACTTATACTCAGACAGAAGAAGGGTTAAACACAGAGTAAACAGTACTTGCAGAGTTTGGCAATAAATAATCAAGCAGTTTGTGGGTAAACACAGAGTAGTCAATACTTGCAGAGTTTGGCAACAGGTAATCAGGCAGTTTGAGGGTTAACACAGAGTAGTCAGTACTTGCAGAGTTTGGCAACAGGTAATCAGGCAGTTTGTGGGTTACCACAGAGTAGTCAGTACTTGCAGAGTCTGGCAACAGGTAAACCGGCAGCTTGAGGGAAGAACAGAACACTTCCAAAGGAGCCTCGGCAGAAACAAACAAACGGGCACCGCGGAAACCGGAAGCCCGGGTTAAGAAGCCTGATAGTGACGTCAGCGGCAAGGCCGAGCTAGACGTCACCATGGAGACACCAGCACGCAAGGAGGGCTGCCGGAGCTCCCCGGCGGTCGAGCATGACACCCTTCATGCAGTCTTGGAATCATCAGCAGGCTTCTTGGACTGTTTGGCCTTGTTCGAAGACTGGTTGGGTCTCCATGCAGGCTTGGATTGTTCCTGCTTAGAGGAGGAAGAGGAAGAATTTCCCTTGAAATTTCGAAAGGAACGAAAATTATTCTGTCGTCCTTTTTGCTTGTTTTTCTTATCCTGAGGGAGTAGATGACCCTTGCCTCCCGATATATCAGAAATAATTTCCGTCAAGCCAGGGCCAAACAAGGTCTTCCCCTTGTAAGGAATCGCTATAAGCTTAGACTTAGATGACACGTCCGCAGACCAAGGTTTTAACCATAGGGCTCTGCGGGCTAGGACAGAGAAACTTGAACTTTTAGCTGCCAGTTTGATGATTTAAAGAGAAGCGTCTGTAATGAAGGAAATAGCTAGCTTCAGAGCTTTTATCCTGTCTTGGATCTCCTCTAAGGGAGTTTCGGTCCTGAGAAACTCAGATAGAGCATCAAACCAGTATGCTGCCGCACCCGTGACGGTAGCAATGCACGCAGCAGGCTGCAATAGCAGACCCTGGTGAACATAAATCTTTTTAAGTAGACCCTCTAACTTCTTATCCATAGGATCTTTGAAAGTACAACTATCCTCTATGGGAATAGTAGTTCTCTTGGCTAAGGTGGAAACAGGCCCTTCCACTTTAGGAACAGTCTGCCAAGCCTCCTTGAAGGCATCAGCTATGGGAAACATCTTCTTAAAGATAGGTGAGGGAGAAAAGGGAATACCTGGTCGCTCCCATTCTTTAGTAACGATCTCCGAAGCTCGCTTTGGAACAGGAAATACGTCTGAGTGAGAAGGAGTTTAGAAATATTTGTCCAGTTTACTAGACTTTAACGGGGCCACCACTACTGTGGAATCACAGGCGTCTAAGGTAACTAAAACCTCCCTGAGCAACAGGTGGAGGTGTTCTAGCTTAAACCTAAAGGTTACAACCTCCGAGTACATCAGAGGCAATGAACTTTCTGAATCTGAAATTTCACCTTCAGATGGAAATGCATTACCCTCCTCTTTCGGGTTGGGAGGGAACTTCCATGGCATCCGCAACCTCACTTACTGATTGTCTGGCTTTCCTCTTACGTTTGCCTTGCAGCATAGGAAAAGCAGACAATGCTTCAGAAATTGTAGAGGACATAAGAGAAGCTATGTCTTTCAAGGTAACTGCGGGCGCTAAAGTAGGAGTACAGGACACTGCTTGAGCGGGCATTAGAGTTTGGGACGCTTGGGGAGAAAGCTGCGGCATACCTTCCACCTCGTCGGTAGACTTTTGGGAAGCATCTGCTTTTGAAAGAATTTGTTCAGGAAAAATAATTTCTCTACAATCTATAGCCCTCTTGATGCATGAGGGACAGAAAGGGATTTGTGGTTCCACATTAGCCTCCAAACACATGGAGCAAGTAAAATTTTGCAAGGCTCCTGTGTCCATATTTAGTCGCAAAAATGTAAATATGCAATGAAAACTTTAATTTTTACACAAATTTTTTTTTATCAAAAAAACGTTACTGTCTCTTTAAATTTTAAAGTGTATTTTTTTTACTGCGTGCGAGAAAAAATACAAAACAACGTTCTCAAACAGCTATAGACTAAAAATAAAGACACCCCTACTGCTGAGGTGCCTACCTGACTGTAAGAACCGGATCCTTCACTCCCAGTAGGGCAGCAATCCTGATTCGATGGGGAAACTATTCAGCAGGGCTTCCAGTCTAAAAACGCTTGTAAAATCTAAGCAAACATGCGCTTTTTGGCAGAGCAATATCATGCGTGTAACTTTGTCTGAACCGTCTCTAGATAGAGGCGCAGTATGAAAGGCACGCAATCTAGACGATCCACCCATCGTGGGCGTGGCAAAGCGCAACAACACACTCCTGGCCGTTATAGCCATGTTAAATAACGCCATAGTAGTAGAAACCACTATAATTATGCTTTCTCCCAGCCCCAGTGCCTGTAACACGCTGTCTGGTTCTCTCAGACCCTGATAGTTTATATGTCCCAAGCGCTTATACGTTATATTGTGCAACCATAAGCCTTATGTGAAATGTAATGAAGTGTAATAAAAGTGCTCCTTTTCCTCTAAGTGTCCCAGGAAAAATAAACAAGCACTTACCTCATATGTCTGCCTGACAGCAAAGGCAGTTCAGCAGGTTTGAGAGGTCCTATCCCCCACATGGACCTCTGAAGAAAATGAAATTCCTGATTTAATATGCCTCAGGTTTTCAGGGTTAGGGCAGCAAACAAATATGGGAGGCACAGTGAGAATTATGTCCCACAAGTTCCCATTGCTTTAAAGCCACCAAGGCTCTACTGAAGAGACTGATATGGACTACAACTACACCCCAGGACAAAGCAGCACCATAATGTACCGCTATATAAAAATAATAAACTCTTGATTGAAGAATCATATCTAACACCTCACTTTACCGCTTCCTATCACTAACGCAGGCAAAGAGAATGACTGGGGTGGGAGAGTAGGGATTGCCTATTTAACAGCTTTGCTGTGGTGCTCTTTGCCGCCTCCTGCAGACCAGGAGGTGAATATCCCATTAGTAATTAAGATGATCCGTGGACTCATCGTGTCTTAAAAAAGAAATCAAGCACAAACTTACTACACCACCTCCATAGGAGGTAAAACTGAATTGTAGGTATGGTGAGGGGTGTATTTATAGGCATTTTGAGGTTTCGGAATCTTTGCCCCTCCTGGTAGGATTGTATATCCCATACGTCACTAGCTCATGGACTCTTGCCAATTACATGAAAAAAATATATACATATATATATATATATATATATATGTATGAACACTAAACTAGCACTCTCTGGTCTTTCCAAAAAAATCTTTTACTGTGAAAGTAGTGACGTTTCGGGGACAAAGTATCCCCTTCCCCAGACTGAGAGTGCTAGTTTTGTGTTCAGCTATATTTAATTACACTAGCACCCTGGCAGTTGATATACTGAGCGAGAGTGCTCTCCCTTGTTACTATACAGGGAGTGCAGAATTATTAGGCAAATTAGTATTTTGACCACATCATCCTCTTTATGCATGTTGTCTTACTCCAAGCTGTATAGGCTCGAAAGCCTACTACCAATTAAGCATATTAGGTGATGTGCATCTCTGTAATGAGAAGGGGTGTGGTCTAATGACATCAACACCCTATATCAGGTGTGCATAATTATTAGGCAACGTCCTTTCCTTTGGCAAAATGGGTCAAAAGAAGGACTTGACAGGCTCAGAAAAGTCAAAAATAGTGAGATATCTTGCAGAGGGATGCAGCACTCTTAAAATTGCAAAGCTTCTGAAGCGTGATCATCGAACAATCAAGCGTTTCATTCAAAATAGTCAACAGGGTCGCAAGAAGCGTGTGGAAAAACCAAGACGCAAAATAACTGCCCATGAACTGAGAAAAGTCAAGCGTGCAGCTGCCAAGATGCCACTTGCCACCAGTTTGGCCATATTTCAGAGCTGCAACATCACTGGAGTGCCCAAAAGCACAAGGTGTGCAATACTCAGAGACATGGCCAAGGTAAGAAAGGCTGAAAGACGACCACCACTGAACAAGACACACAAGCTGAAACGTCAAGACTGGGCCAAGAAATATCTCAAGACTGATTTTTCTAAGGTTTTATGGACTGATGAAATGAGAGTGAGTCTTGATGGGCCAGATGGATGGGCCCGTGGCTGGATTGGTAAAGGGCAGAGAGCTCCAGTCCGACTCAGACGCCAGCAAGGTGGAGGTGGAGTAGTGGTTTGGGCTGGTATCATCAAAGATGAGCTTGTGGGGCCTTTTCGGGTTGAGGATGGAGTCAAGCTCAACTCCCAGTCCTACTGCCAGTTTCTGGAAGACACCTTCTTCAAGCAGTGGTACAGGAAGAAGTCTGCATCCTTCAAGAAAAACATGATTTTCATGCAGGACAATGCTCCATCACACGCGTCCA
Organism: Bombina bombina; assembly: GCF_027579735.1. Lineage (NCBI taxonomy): Eukaryota > Metazoa > Chordata > Amphibia > Anura > Bombinatoridae > Bombina > Bombina bombina. Next base: position 303,850,342 of record NC_069499.1, on the reverse strand, counting down.
AGTACTCCACAGCGTGGCTGGCAAGAAAGGGTATAAAAGAAGAAAATCTAATGACATGGCCTCCTTGTTCACCTGATCTGAACCCCATTGAGAACCTGTGGTCCATCATCAAATGTGAGATTTACAAGGAGGGAAAACAGTACACCTCTCTGAACAGCGTCTGGGAGGCTGTGGTTGCTGCTGCACGCAATGTTGATGGTGAACAGATCAAAACACTGACAGAATCCATGGATGGCAGGCTTTTGAGTGTCCTTGCAAAGAAAGGTGGCTATATTGGTCACTGATTTGTTTATGTTTTGTTTTTGAATGTCAGAAATGTATATTTGTGAATGTTGAGATGTTATATTGGTTTCACTGGTAAAAATAAATAATTGAAATGGGTATATATTTGTTTTTTGTTAAGTTGCCTAATAATTATGCACAGTAATAGTCACCTGCACACACAGATATCCCCCTAAAATAGCTATAACTAAAAACAAACTAAAAACTACTTCAAAAACTATTCAGCTTTGATATTAATGAGTTTTTTGGGTTCATTGAGAACATGGTTGTTGTTCAATAATAAAATTAATCCTCAAAAATACAACTTGCCTAATAATTCTGCACTCCCTGTATATATATATATATATATATATATATATATATATATATATATATATATATATATATATATATATTAGAATAAAGCAAAAGTAGGGAGAGGGAAGATATACTCTAAAACAGGAACCCTCACTTCCAAAAAGAGGGATTATAACCTGGAGTAAATATATCTAGTTATAAGCCTAGCTGAGTATAACAAAAAACTAGGCTGTGGTGCAGACCCTCTTAAATTAATATAAATGCAGACCCTCTTAAATTAATATAAATATATATTATGATATAACACGATATATTCTATTTAGCAGTACACTAAATCCACCTCAAAGTCCAATAGTATGTGTGCAGCTCCTTGTAGATCTTTCTCAGCTGGCCTAGCACTTCATAGCTCACAAAAATAAAAGATACACAAGAGTGTGTCAACATAATGTATTAGATTGGGTTATTCAAAATATTAATAACCTGAATTAGAATACTCACATACAAAGAAGCACACAAGACCAAACAGCAATGTGTGATTTTATAGGTTTTGTAAAGGCTGCTTATTGGGTTGCAAGCAGCCATACAAGAATTGGAAAAGGTATTGATAGCACCCATATAGCTTATGATAGCACACACTGCCACTGGTCTTGTATGCCTCTTTGTAAGAACATCTTGTATGGGAAGGCAAGCAGGGATACTTAGATTTTTTAATTGGTCATGCAATAAAATATGTGGTTCTTACTTTTATGAAATGGAAGATTTTAAGCTCAGTTTTAGCTACACAATAACTTAAATGAATATTGCATTTTCCCTGGAAAAAAACGCTTCACTTAGCAGCAAATCAAACCTATCTTCTGCTGGTGAGAGCAAATTAGCTCAAAACGGCTGTTTAGAAGGTTTTGCTGCATTTACCCCATAATCGTATTCTGTGGTCAGACACAGTATGCAAGCAAATAGTACCTAATTTGCATATCATACTCAGTTCTCTGGTGCATTAGTAAGAATATATACAAACCACTTCAGTGGGAAGGTAAGCGCGGTTAGTTCCCAAGATGTGCTATTTGGCTATGCAATAATCTTTGTGGTTCTTACTTATTCTGGTGCAAGTTATGAAAACTATAGTTATTCAATATGATGTACTATGTTGGCGCCCTCTTGTGTTTTTCATTTAATTTAAGAATAAACACAGAGCTCCTTAATGCAGGACTTGACAAATCACTGGAGCATGGGACACGTCTCCCAGGATTTAAGTCCTAGCTTTTAACTTTTTGGAATATGCAACATATATATGGATTTTTCTTCCCTAAATGCATTATTTTACACTTTGCTGTGTTAAACTTTAGATCCCAGTTGTTTGTCCGATCCTCCAATTGTTGAAGTGATATAAAACAATTGTAGGATCGGACAAACGACTGGGATCTAAAGTTTAACACAGCAAAGTGTAAAATAATGCATTTAGGGAAGAAATATCCAAATGTTAATTACAGACTCAATGACACTTTACTGACAGATGAGGAACAGGACTTGGGAATTATTATTTCAGATGATTTAAAACTTAGTAAACAATGTAGTAATGCAGCGAGTAAGGCTAGCAGAATGCTTGGATGTATTGGTAGAGGTATTTGCAGCAGAAATAGTAAGGTTCTCATGCCACTTTATAGATCATTAGTTAGGCCTCATCTTGAGTATTGTGTGCAGTTCTGGAGGCCATATCTTCAGAAGGATATTAACAAACTTGAATCTGTGCAAAGGAGGGCTTCCAAAATGGTACATGGTCTAAAAAATAAAACGTATCAGGATAGGCTCAATGACCTAAATATGTATAGCTTAGAGGAGAGAAGGGAAACAGGTGATATGATAGCAACTTTCAAGTACGTTAAAGGGCTTTGTAAAACTGAGGCTGTGGGTATTTTACATAAAATGGAAAATTCAAGAACAAGGGGTCATGATCTCAAGCTGAAGGGTAGTAGATTCAGCAGTAATTTGAGGAAGCACTTCTTTACAAAAAGATTGGTTGATTTATGGAATAAACTTCCTCAAGAGGTAGTAGCGACAAACACTGTGGGGGATTTTAAAAATGCATGGGACAAGCATAAGGCTATCCTACAAACTAGATAAGTTTATACTGTTAGGTATATCGGGCAGACTTGCTGGGCCTATGGCTCTTATCTGCCGTCAATATCTCTGTTTCTATATTTTTTTTTCTCAAACTCATGTGCTTTCTAAAAAGTGTGTGGCTAGCATCATACATATAAAATAAAATGGTCAACCCTGCATTATTATGCAATCAAATACCAAACTAACCGGGTGAAGCTTTGTGTAGCTGTCCACATTTTTCTGAAGCTGCAGTCGCTGTTCATCTTTCAGTTCTTGGTTTGTTTTCAGTAGAGATAAGGAATCACGGATTCGTCTTCTTTTTTTTAAAAAGTGCAATGCCTGTATTAAAGGGCCAAACAGGTTATCACAAAATCAAGCAATGCACACAAAAGAAAGGTAGTGACTAAAATATATAATCCATCCATGAAGTACATTACAGTGGGTTTGACACTATAATTTGAAAAGGCAAGTAACAACCCTTATACTCCATAATTTTTACAGCAAAACTCCTGTTACCCTGAATTAAGGATATACAACTAAGCCTTGTGTTCCAACATAAATCAAAATGAGTTTTCAGTTTTACAGGTAAATTGACACGCAAATTAAGGAATACAAGAAACAAGAAGAGGAACAATTCACTTAAAATGTAAAGCTGCATATGATTGTGGCCCTGCATATTCCTTCTCCTTCTTATATAATGTGTATATCTATGTGTGCCATAAGTACCCAAATAATGTTCTGTCTATATCCCTCCTAATGAAATATATTATCAGTAAAGTTAATGTGAAAGAGAGACGGCAGTTATGGCTTTTATACTAGGTTGTGATCATTGTAGCCATTAGAGAAGAATGGTCTTCCTCATACTAAGCACTATAATCTGCAATAAACACATACAATGCTTTGAAATTCACGTTCAGTCTTTACCAGCTAGATTGACAGACTGCTTATATTAGGTAACATAGGTTTAGCGGTAACCTTTGTTTATAGTTTTGGTTTTTAGTTTGTGTACCTAAATGACAGCTAACTTTGCATGGGATTTAAACACATGCAAGCACTACTACACATTTTTTTAAGAAAGGGAGACATAGGTGAATTTGAACCATGTGCTGGTTCGGTGTGTATAAAGGGTCCGCTTTAAGTAGGTCCGCTTTAAGCAAATGGTGATGGGAACAACTAAGTATTTATAGAAAGAAAAAAAAAATGTCACCATTTAACCCATGACCAACTACTCCATTACCCATGTTATTAATGCTCATATTGGATTTACTATTGGAATTGTATTGATAATATGACATGCAACTAATGATTGTAATGATTGTAAGATGTTTGTTGCAGCAAAATGTAACCATGTAACCACCCAGAATATGTTGACAATCTGTTTCCAACTGTATTTGTTGAATACCTGTTTAACGACAAAAACCTTTCAATAAAATATTATTGGGAAAAAAATAAAAAATTCCACCATTGTGATGAAATAATTATTGGAGATTGTTGCGACACGTAGGGAGTGTGGTTTAAGGAATACAATGATGAAGAGGACTAAGGATAAGACTATGCAAAATAGTTAATCTGCTGTCATCCTTGTGTGCTGAAACCCCTATGTCACTGCTCTTACTAGATGTATATTATATGACCAATATGCTTAACAATGGCATCTCCAGCAATTAATTATGGGGGGGCACGTCCTGAGGGTCCACCAGTATTTTGTGGGCACGGTCACAAAATACTGGGGCTGGACCTGTCATTGAGTGGGGCCAAGTCGGGTTGGAGGAGGAAACAGTGATAACAACAGTTTGGGGGGCAGCCATTATGCTGTTGCCCCCCCCCCCCCAGTAATTAACGGTACCCTGCCACATAGCTTTGTGCTCTAAGGCTAATAGTGGAGATCAAGCCTGCAAGTTCGTTTGAGCTTATGGATTTGTGAGTAACTTTCTGATACCTGCTTTTATTATGTACATTTGGAACATTATTGCACTATTGTGTTTTTTGTGTTTTTATTTTGAGGATTAATTCAAAGAAGATAGTTTGTGAGAACCTAGACTTGGACTGAATATTAGACATGTGAACAGACAAAAAAAGTTTCTGACCAATCATTCATAATGGGCAAAAAAGAATAACGATTTTTCATATTCGTTAAGATTAGTTCATGGAGTTGTTCGGTTCAGCTGCAGAGTGTTACTGTTACTTGTGTTCAATCCCTTTGTGAAGGTTAAACACATAGAGATGCAGAGTCGCTAGTCTTATAATGACATGTTCTAACAAATCAGAGCGCGTTTTTTTTTTAAAGCAATAATGGCTCTTAATTATTTTATTAATGTGTAAGGATTTTCAAGAATAAAAATTAACCTTACACACTTATTGGCCGACACAGCAATCAATCAACAGACAGGGACATTGCTAGATCACTATTGAAAAATGTAAAACTGTAAACTTGAAGCCTTTCCTGCCTTTAGGGTATTAACTGCATGAAAGAATCAACTATATTTTTTACTTCACATGCATTTGGTTTGTTCATTTCTTTGTTAAATGAGTGCAAATAATATAGCAATATTAGTAACCGTTTGAAAGCACGTCTACTGACTATACCATGCACTTTCAAGTTTAGATAACACATATCCATTATTTAATATAATGTTTATTATACTAGGAATATAAATTGAATAGTGAAAATATTTGGATTATATTGTGGCATTTGCTACCACAAGAAATATACATTAGCTCTCTCTCTCTATAGATATTCATTATTTCTTTTGGTATAATAAAGTCATATCCCTGTTATTTATGCTTCTTTTATATGACAGTAATTTCTCACATATATTTGCACATTTGATATTAAGACTTACTGCTCTTTGAATAGTGACAGCTGCTTTATATTGTTTTAGTAGAACTTTCTGCTGATGGAACTTTTTCCTTTCCTTATAGCCCCTCCAGAACTTCTGGATTACAAGTGAAGATGTCTCTTCCATTTCCTTAATATGTTTATTCATTTGTCCTGCAGAAAATTTCAAAAAAAAATGTAGGTTTCATAAAAAAGCTCATACACAATTCATATATTTCTAGTATATACTACTGCACAATAACTGTATTTAAATAATATATATATATATTTTATTTTTTTTCAAAAACTTTATTATACCATATAAATATACACGCTAAAAAGAGAGAGAAAAGAGCAAATGGCAAATGATGATTGGTAACAATAGAAATAACAATCAATGATTACAAGACCCTTATATTAGCCCTGAAGAACATTGAACTTCATAGAAGCAAAGGAAGAGTAATAAAATAAACAACAATAAATACACCCCAAAAACCCCCCCCATTACTACAATTGAGTATTAATAATGAATTCTGTTTATAAAGTTCATTTCTTGGTAAAGAATAAAATCCCTCCAGATCTTCCCAAAAGAGTTATCTTTTTCCTCTCTGTTCTATAATCATAGGTCGCTGTTATTGCGGAATTTATCAATAATATCTTTGCCTCATTGACAGAAGGAACTCTAGAACTGATCCAGTTAATAAACAGTAATTTTCTAAGAATTATTATAGCTGTTAGGATAAAGTTGTATTTATTCCCTCATGAGTCTCGAGAAGACAATAAAATGGTAGATTCCATTGATAAAGTTACTTTGATTTTTATTACTTGTGAAAGAAAATACGCAACTTTTAACCAAAATTGTTTCACTTTTGGACAATCCCATAAAAGGTAGCCTAAATCTGGGTCGATTTGAGAGCATTAAAGACACTGATTTTTAACTTTCTCATTCCACTTGGCTTCTCGTCGTGGTGTGAGGTAGTCCCTATTCACTAATCTAAATAGAGTTTCCCTTAGATATGCTGAAGGGCAAAGTAACTGTTTTTTTTAAGGCTTCTAAAGAAGTGACTAGGAAGGTCAGGCATATCCAAAGTATTCACCCAGTAAGAAATTAGCTCTGTTGAGCGTTTTCCCCCCCCTCTGATGCTCTTAGAATTTTATAAATAGATGATAAAGACCATTTTCCAGGATTAATAGTATCCAATAAGGGGTGATCTAACCATAATTGGGGAAAGTTTTTTGCAAGCTTACAAATGTAGCTTTTTAGTTGAAGAAAATAAAATTTATGTTTAGTTTGAACCGTCATGAATTTATGTTGGAATTTAGCAAAGTTATACAACTTCCTAGAATCTGGATCATAAAGATCTTTAATAGTTAGAGATTTAATTGGTGACCAGTTATTAAATATATTAACTGTATTTCCCAAAGGAAAATTACAGTTCCCTTGCACTGGCAGCCACTTAGAAATAGTAGATGGATGTCCAAGAAGCCTCATAGCTTTCCTCCATACTACTAGAATATCTCTAAATAGAGGGTGATTAGAGATCATCTTTCCCAAAACTTTATTTGATGCATGTACCACAAAACTTAAAGAGTGTGGAAAACAAACCTGCTCTTCTAGATATTTATTGGAAAATTTAAATGACTGTAACAACCAATCAATTGGCAATCGCAAGATGGTAGCAAAATTGTACCATTCCAGATTCGGTAAGGCCAATCCCCCTCTGAGATAAGTTTGGTACAGAATTTCAAGTTTTATTCAAGCTTTCCTCCCACTCCATAGGAAGTATCTCAGAGCTTGATTAAAACGCCAAAAATCAAGTTTCTTAATCAAGAGAGGAAGCATCCCGAGTATATATAGGATTTTAGGAATTATGAACATCTAGTAGAGGTTGATCTTCCCGGAGATCGAAACAGGAAGAGCTGCCCAGCTCTTCATTTTATCTTTACTATCCTGAAGAATTGGGGAGATATTGTCCTGATACCAATCCAAAGGATTGGCAGAGATTTTTAAACCCAGATAATCCAGAAAAATTTGTTTGAATAAATTGGTGTGATTGAGAATAATTTAGTTTCTTCAACCAAAGTATCTTGGATTTCGAAAAGTTGGTCTTATAGCCGGAAACGGCACCGTACTTATCCAAAAGATCCAAAACAAGATAAATAGAATCCTTAGGGTTAGCCACGAAAAGAAAAAGATCATCGGCAAACAACAAAGTTTTTAATGCCATCTTGCCTAAAGTAATTCCAGATTAAGTCTCTCTTAACTTAATGGCCAAAGGTTCTAATATTAAATCAAATAAAAGCGGAGATAGGGGGCAGCCTTGAAGAGTTCCCCTTGAAAGTATGAAGGACTTAGAGATACCATTATTAATTAACAAGGATGCCTTAGTGTCTGAGTATATATTACCAATCAAATTAACAAAATTACCCTCAAAGCCAAACCTTTTTAAAACCTCCACCAGAAATGGCCACTCCACTCTGTCGAAGGCCTTCTCTGCATCCAAGGATAGCAGGAAGGCCTCCGGCAGAGCGGAACTGTCGCCACTGTACAAGCAAATTGCATGTAGAATTTTCCTTATATTGCTTTCTGGTACTCTCCCACTCACAAAACCCACTTGATCGGGATGGATGATTTTGGGTAAAATTACCTTCATCCTCTCTGCCAAGATCTTCATCAGAATCTTGTAGTCAAGATTTAGCAGAGAGATTGGCCTATACGCCGTAACTTCTGAGGGGTCCTTATTATTTTTGGGAATCAGAATGATGTTAGCCCTTTTGAAATTCTCAGATATCTTAAAATTATCCTCAAAATAAATTTTATACAAATCCTTTAAAACCGGAATGATCTAGTCAGAAAGCATCAAATAAAACCCCACAGGCAAATTATCTGGGCCTGTGGTCTTCCCTCTAGACATTGAACTAATAATCTTATATATTTCTTCTTCAAGAATTGGTTTATTTAAAATTTCAAGGTCTGATTCTAAAATTAGAGGGAGATCAGTATTTACTAGAAAATTATTAATAGCTTCCGGACGAGGATTCTGAGAGGTATATAAGTTAGTATAATAATTATGAAATAAAAGGGCTATCTGATCTTGATCCGTAGTAGTGATATTATTATTCTTAATAGCCACTATGGGCTTCCTATAAGTTTGTCTCTTAAAGATTGAGGCCAGAAATGTACCCGCTTTATTTCCATGTCTTATAAATCTAGCTGCGTTCTTATGCAGGGAGTCTTCTGCTTCTTCTAAAAGGGAAAGATCTCTTTCCTTCTTACAAACAAAATAATTGTCTCTATTTAGCCTATCAGGGTTACTTAGATAAAGAGCATAGGCATCTTTTACCTTGTTTGACAAATCTTTGCTCTCTTTTTACTCTGGCCATATCTCTGCCTTTAAGTAAAGTTTCCCAAAAAATCGGAATGTCATTTCTGCAATGATTATTAAAGCTGCTAAACTCTTTCCATGATTTGATCAAAAAGGATTTAAATTTAACTGAATTTAAAAGATACGTGGGGAAGAAAAATGAATTGAATGTGAAAACTTTTTTGGTTTGAACTATTAATACTTCCGGAGCATGATCCGATAGAGTAAACTCAAAAATATCACAGTTTGACACCTTAAGTGCTAAAGATTCGGATACAAGAAATAAATCCAGTCTCGAAAGAGTGTTGTGGGATTTGGAGCAACATGTAAACTCACAATTATTGGGATTTAACATTCTCCATATGTCCACCAAATTTACAGCCTGTGAGAATAGCTTAAAAACTCTTTTTTCATAGTTTAGATGATATCTTGTATAACTAACTTTTGTTCTCTGCTCTCCCAACTTACGCCTATCTAAATAGGAATTAGGGGTTATGTTAAAGTCTCCAGTAAGTATTTTCGTATCCCTTGAGAATTTAAGTATTTTCTTCAGCAGATAGTTCCAAAATTTTTCATTAGGAACATTTGGGCCATACGCATTTATTATTAGATAGTTTTGATTCTGGATCAACAGTCTCACAAGCAGATATCTGCCCTCTTTATCTTTTATAACTTTATTGATCTTATGTCCAAGATTTTTGTGGAGCAAAATCATTACCCCTCTCGCTGCATTCTTGTAGTAGAAGAAGAGTGAGTCCCCAAGCCACCTAACCTTGATTTTACTATGTTCAAGATCAGAGAGGTGTGTCTCTTGGAGGCAGATTATATAAAAAACTTTTTTATTTAAATAATTCAAAACAGCTTACCTTTTAACAAATAAATTATTAAAGCCAGCTCCAGAGAACAGCAACGCACTACTGGGACCTAACTGAACAAATCTGGTGAATCAATGACAAGAAGCATATGCGCATAGCCACTAATCACCAGCTAGCTCTCAGTAATGCACTGCTGCACCTAAAAACTACCCAGGTATGTTTTTCAACAAAGGATGCCAAGAGAATGAAGAACATTTGAGAACAGAAGTAAATTGAAAAGTCTCTCTAAAAATGGACCGGGTACACATCGATATGACAAAAACTGACTAACAATCCCTTCTCCAAGCCTTCCTGAAGAAAAGATACAATTCTAGGAATTCTAATTCTACTCCAAGAGTAGTCCTTGGATTCACACCAATAAAGAGAAATGAGATTTGGATGAAGGAAGGGACCCTGAACCAGGAGGTCCTTACTCAGAGGTACTCTCCAAGGTGGGAGAGATGACATCTCCACTAGATCTGCAAACCAGATCCTGCAAGGCCACGAAGGGGCTATTAGTTCACCGACGCCCTCTCCTGTTTGATACGAGCAATGACTCGTGGAAAGAGAGTAAACGAAGGAAACAGGTATGCCAACCTGAAAACCCAAGGAACCGCCAGAGCATCTTTCAGAACGTCCTGTGGATCTCTTGACCTTGAACCGTACCTTGGCGTTCTGACGGGACACCATCAGATCTAACTCCAGCACCCCCCATTTGAGGATTAAGCTGGAAAACACCTCCGGATAGAGTTCCCACTCCCCGGGATGAAACGTCTGTCTGCTCAGAAAATCCGCTTCCCAGTTGTCTACTGCTGGAATGTGAATGGCAGATAGACAGCAATTGAGGGTCTCTGCCCACTGAAGAATCTGAGTAACCTCTTCATGGCTAAGGAACTCCGAGTTCCTCCCTGGTGATTGATGAAAGCCACAGAGGTTATGTTGTCTGACTGAAACCGGATAAACTGGGCTGAGGACAACTGAGGCCAAGCCAATAGCGCATTGTAAATCGCCCTCAACTCCAAGATGTTGATGGGAAGAGCAGACTCCTCCCGAGTCCAAAGGCCCTGAGCTTTTAACGAGATCCAGACTGCTCCCCAGCCCAGCAGGCTGGCGTCTGTGGTCACGATCACCCAGGAAGGTCTCCGAAAGCATGTGCCCTGAGACAGATGTTCCTGAGAAATCCACCACGGGAGAGAATCCCTTGATGACTGATCTAACTCTATTCTCTGAGATAGATCTGCATGGTCTCCATTCCATTGTCTGAGCATACACAACTGGAGAGCCCGCAAATGGAATCGAGCAAAAGGAATGGATGTCCATGGAAGCAACCATCAGACCAATTACTTCCATACATTGAGCCACTGAAGGATGAGCAGAAGCCTGAAGAGAAAGGCAAGAGGAAATTATTTTGTTTTTCCTGACCTCTGTCAGAAAAAAATATTATGGTCCCTAAGAACACTACTCTTGTAGCAGGGGAAAGGGAGCTTTTTTCCAGATTCACATTCCATCTGTGGGAACGAAGAAAATACAACAATAACTCTGTGTGAGATTTTGCTAGTTGAAAAGATGGCGCCTGAATCAATATGTCGTCCAGGTAGGGTGCCACAGCAATTCCACAAGAACGGATCACTGCCAAAAGATTTCCTAGAACCTTTGAAAAAATTCTGGGAGCCGTGGCTAGACCAAATGGAAGGGCTATGATCTGGAAATGTTTGTCCAGAAAGGCAAATCTCAGGAATCTGTGATGCTCCCTGTGAATAGGAACATGAACTGAGCCTCTAGTACTAAAGGAAGAATGGAGAGTATAGTCTCCATCTTGGAGGATGGAACTTTGAGAAAAACACTTCAAGTCTAGAATGGGATGGAAAGTTCCCTCTTTTTTGGGAACCACAAATAGGTTGGAGTAGAATCTGAGACCCTGTTCCTGCACTGGAACTGGAACTATCACTCCCAGGGAGGAAAGATGTTGTATACATTTCAAGAACGCCTCTCTCTTTATCTGGTCTGCAGATAATCTTGAGAGAAGGAATCTGCCTCTGGCAGGAAAAGTCTTGAATTCCAATTTGTAACCCTGGGATACTATGTCCACAGTCCAGGGATCTGGTACATCTCGTATCCAGGCTTGAGAGAACTGAGAAAGTCTGCCCCTCAACTGATCAGATCCTGGATCGGGGGTAAACCCTTCATGCTGATTTGGAATCAGCTGCGGGTTTCTTTGATTGTTTCCCCTTGTTCCAAGACTGTTTGGGTTCCTGCTTGGAAGAAGAAGGGGAAGGCTTTCCTCTGAAGTTACAAAAGGAACAAAAATTACTCTGACGTCCTTTAGGCCTATTCTTCTTATCTTGAGGTAGAAAAGACCCTTTTCCACCCGTAATATCAGAGATTATTTCTGCCAAACCGGGTCCAAACAAGGTTTTGCCCTTGTAAGGAATTGCCAGAAGCTTGACTTTAGAGGAAACGTCCGCAGACCAGGATTTCAACCATTACGCATGAGGGGAGAAAAGTGATCGCAGCTGAAGCGTCCTCGGCATGAACAGGAAGTCAAATCCTCGAATAGAGAGCACTGTAAGGACCCCAGAAAATTCACGGAGTGCCGTAGCCAAAAAACGGAGGATAAGCCCGTGGAGCAAGACACATGGAGAGAAGGCGGCAGGCACTACTGGACAGACCCACAGGCAAAAAAGTATATAAAATACAGAAACTTTATTATAGCACGTAGCTGAGTAAAAAGACAGACTGACAGGCAAGCTTAACAGACCGGACAAAAGGTCTTACGCGTTTTGCGCCCCCTAGTGCCGCTTACTCATAGACTGTTGTCTATGTTACAACCTTAGCAATTTATAGGCTTAACAGAAGAAAATTAACCCCTCAGCTGCCTGATAAAAACAGGTTAAAAACATATTTAGTTCTGAGTGTACACAGGATAGTTCTAAATAATAATTATAAAGGCATCTCAGTACACAGATGATAAATCTAAAGACTAGATAAAATTAGGCTAAATGCATCATGTAACATTAAAAAGAAGGGAACAGCATAATTGGTTACAGAAAGAAATGTGAGAACAGCTACTGAATGATCTATTAAGCAAACAGACTATACTATACTCCCTTTAATTCTTAATCTAAGCATGAAAGTGAGCAAAAACCAATAAATAAAAATTCAAAATTAACCAATGAAAAACTAAATAAGATGGATTTTCATGAGATAAATACAATAAGTACATGCTAATAGAAAAATATAAATGAATGAATAATTTTTAAATTAAATGATTTTAAAATTTCATGATTTTTAGATTTTAATTTGCATATCCTACATTCACAGTTTTATAAATTGTCTATAATTAATTATCGATAAAATAACTAACATCACATTCCCTATTCATGCCAGTTGGATGACATGTTTTGAGTTTTAAAATCCAGTATAATTCTTTCTTCTCTAGGATTTTGGATTTATTGCCTCCTCTTGGGGGAACTGTAGCTATGTCAATAATTTGTAAAGACAGATCTGCTTTATTTGAAAGATGGACATAATTAAAATGGTTTGCAACTGCAGAATCAGAGTCATAGTTCTTAGTATCCCTGATGTGTTCATTAAATCTGGTTCTAACATGACGTGATGTCATGCCTACATACTGGCAAAAACAAAGTTTGCATGTAAGCAGATAAACTGCATATTGAGTGGAACAATTAGCATAGAAATCTATATTATAGATGTTATTATCAGCAGTGCAACGAAAGGTTTCACCCTGAAGTATGTTGGGACACGCATAGCAAATTTTTGCCCCACATTTATAGGTACCTTTTTTAGACAACCAGTTTTTTGTTATACCTTGGGATAATTAATTATAGACAATTTATAAAACTGTGAATGTAGGATATGCAAATTAAAATCTAAAAATCATGAAATTTTAAAATCATTTAATTTAAAAATTATTCATTCATTTATATTTTTCTATTAGCATGTACTTATTGTATTTATCTCATGAAAATCCATCTTATTTAGTTTTTCATTGGTTAATTTTGAATTTTTATTGATTGGTTTTTGCCCACTTTCATGCTTAGATTAAGAATTAAAGGGAGTATATTATAGTCTGTTTGCTTAATAGATAATTCAGTAACTGTTCTCACATTTCTTTCTGTAACCAATTATGCTGTTCCCTTCTTTTTAATGTTATATGATGCATTTAGCCTAATTTTATCTAGTCTTTAGATTTATCATCTGTGTACTGAGATGCCTTTATAATTATTATTTACAACTATCCTGTGTACACTCAGAACTAACTATGTTTTTAACCTGTTTTTATCAGGCAGCTGAGGGGTTAATTTTCTTCTGTTAAGCCTATAAATTGCTAAGGTTGTAACATAGACAACAGTCTATGAGTAATCGCCACTAGGGGGCGCGAAACGCGTAAGACCTTTTGTCCGGTCTGTTAAGCTTGCCTGTCAGTCTGTCTTTTTACTCAGCTACGTGCTATAATAAAGTTTGGGACATCCTAAAACATTTAATGTGAAAATGGCTTAATGTAGCTTAATGAGTAAAAAAGTGACCAAATGTTAATCAATTGCTGCATAATTTTGCACAACCCAAGATTTCCACTATCCAAGCCTATCCTAGAAGTTTCATGGATTTTGGAATTCCACAAGGCAAATGAGTGACATTAAGCTTGTTTTTTGGGGAGCTTAATGTGGCTTAACCTACAAAATTGAACTTAGATGTTAACCAATTTCCACCAAACTTACCACAATACATTAATTTATGGATTCAAACATATTCTGAAAATTTCAGAACATTTCATAAAATATACCAAAAGTTATTCACATTTAACTATTTTTTTTACAATCCTAAAACATTTAATGTGAGCAGCTTAATGTAAAAAGAGCTTAATGTACCAAAATTCACCTAAACATTGATCAATTGCCTTGAAACTTGGCACAAACTCAGTTTGTCACTTTCCAAACCTATCCTAGAAGTTTCATGGTATTTGGTTTCCACCAAGGCAAATGAGTGACATTAAGCTTGTTTTTTGGGGAGCTTAATGTGGCTTAACGTACAAAATTGAACTTAGATCTTAACCAATTTCCCCCAAACTTCTCACAATATATTAATCTATCTATTCAAACATATTCTGAAAATTTCAGGAAATTTGATAAAAAATACCAAAAGTTATTCGCATTTAATTTTTTTTTTACAATCCTAAAACATTTAATGTGAGCATTTTAATGTAAAAAGAGCATAATGAGTGACATTAAGCTTGTTTTTTGGGGAGCTTAATGTGGCGTAATGAGTAAAAAAGTAGCCAAATGTTAATCAATTGCTGCATAATTTTGCACAACCCAAGATTTTCACTATCCAAACCTATCCTAGAAGTTTCATGGATTTTGGAATTCCACAAAGGAAATGAGTGACATTAAGCTTGTTTTTTGGGGAGCTTAATGTGGATTAACGTACAAAATTGAACTTAGATGTTAACCAATTTCCACCAAACTTACCACAATACATTAATCTATTGATTCAAACATATTCTGAAAATGTCAGAACATTTGATAAAACATACCAAAAGTTATTCACATTTAACTATTTTTTTACAATCCTAAAACATTTAATGTGAGCAGCTTAATGTAAAAAGAGCTTAATGTACCAAAATTCACCAAAACTTCAATCAATTGCCTTGAAACTTGGCACAAACTCAGTGTTTCACTTTCCAAACCTATCCTAGAAGTTTCATGGATTTTGGTGTCCCACAAGGCAAATGAGTGACATTAAGCTTGCTTTTTGGGGAGCTTAATGTGGCTTAATGTACAAAATTTATCTTAGATCTTAACCAATTTCCCCCAAACGTCCCACAATACATTAATCTATCTATTCAAACATATTCTAAAATTTTCAGGACATTTGATAAAACATACCAAAAGTTATTTACATTTAACAGTTTTTTTACAATCGTAAAACATATGGGGGCTTATTTATCTAAGCTTCAATTACAGTGCGTTCGCAGGCGTCAATATGCTCGCCAGACATCGCTGCCGTGGATCCACATACAATGCTCTTATTTATAAAAAAACACGTCAAAAACACGTGCGTCAAGTATGGTGCGATGAGCATCGAACTGTTGTTAACTAACAGTCATCGATGTTGCAGTTATTCAGGTTTTTCCTGAGAGAAGCGCTCAACCTGAGAACGAACAATAGCATAATAGCTTGTTCTATGGCTAGTTACCACCCAAGAAGCAGCCTCTTTTTGCCCAACATGTGCCTTTCACAGAGAAGAACTTTCCTGAAGCATATCAGTCTGATCCTGACTTCACAGTACAGCCCAGCCCCAAAATACCAGGCAATCCCTCTCTGAACGAGAGATACAGCAAAACCCCAGACGTACGTTTCGGCCTATTGTGGGCCTCGTCAGTGAGGTGCAGACATATCCCTCTAGGCACACTGAGCATGTCTGGATTCCCGCATCACACATAGGGAGACTTCCCTAAGTGTCATCATTTGCATATATATATATATGTGTGTGAGTGTGTGTGTTATGTCAGAAATCTTTTGCAAACATATTTACATGTCCCTAAATTCCTTTTTTTGTTCTAAACAATGTTGTCTTTCATGTCTCTGTGTTTATTTATACCAATATATGTATATAGTGTAAATGTATTATTATTCTGAGCAGGAATAATTGTGAATATAACATGTCATCAGGGTATCATATGTATTTATTTACAATCAATGGATATTTTAAGAGCTGGGCCAGTTTTCTCTCTGTACCTGTGTAACCCCTCTGGATTGCAATCTAGTTTTAAAAACCACACCTACACAGGGGTTATAAAATCGTCTGGCATATAAGATGACATTTCTTAATGAAAATGAAATTCAAGAGAAGGAAGAAATACACTAAAAATAGCATGACAGTAAAGACGTGATTTTAATTTCTGCTGTATCTGAATCATGACAGTTTAATGTTAGGTGGGCTATCCCTTTGAGCTATCAGTTTAAGATTATATTGAATCAAACATCATTCAAATTTTAAAACCATTGTCTAAAATATTACATTGTGTGTCCTAATGTCAGAATCAATGTTTATCTTTAATACTAATTACACATATACATACTTTCAAAGTATAATACACAATGTAACAGATAGGACTTACAAGTTCTGATGGGTGATCAATGACACAAGTATCGAGCAATTTTATTCGTTAGTGATACTATACAATGTATATTTAAATTTGATTAGCTGATGTCATAAATCATGTGATTATGCATATCCCTATCAAAAGTGGTGGGAAAAAAATGTGTGGGTTGTCTAGGAGTATTGCGTCATATTTGGTGCGAAAAGTGTTGCATCAAATTTGGTGCGAAGTGGTGAGTGGGACTTGTATTACATGCCTTAAACATGGTGTATATAGATTTATCCAAAAAAACAAAAAAAATAAAAAAGGAGGTTCGCTATATTATGTTATGTATTTATTTAATTTGTATCTCTATATCTACTAGTGCACCAAGTTTGGAGCAATAATATTGTCCTCTTGCTTTGTAATAATAGACAAAGATGTAACATAATCCATAAGTAGTAATGTATTTCATTTTTATCCCTATATCTACTAGTGAATCAAAATTGAAGCATTACTTTGCACCAAATTTGGAGCAATAATATTGTTTGATTTAGAAAGAGTATAGAATTTTAATAAAGTTTATAATTTACTTTTACTATCTAATATGCTTTATTGTCTTGCACAAATCGAACATAACCTTCCTGTGTTTTCAGACTCCAATTGATTTCTATGGCATCCGCGGCCTCAAGGGTAGCGGTTTGAACGATCGGTATGCTGCGCTGGAATAGACGCAAGTGTACCTGTTAAATGTTTGGTAAATTGGAAAAAGGGTCATATAGAGTTGAATGTGTATTTGAAACATCTGGGATGACGCAAGCATCGATCTGCGTCAGATTGAGATCGCGGGAGGGTATATTATGTCACACATTTCAACATTTGACGATCTTGACACTTTAATAATTACAGCAGATTCCATTTGCATCAGATATGACGTGAGATTCTAGTGGATTCCATCTTATTATCAGTTGAAGCTTTGATAAATTGGACCCTAAATGTTTTAGGATTGTAAAAAAATGGTTTAATGTAAATAACTTTTGGTATGTTTTATCAAATGTCCTAAATTTTTCAGAATATATTTGAATATATAGATTAATGTATTGTGAGCAGTTTGGGGGAAATTGGTTAACATCTAAGTTCAATTTTGTACGTTAAGCCACATTAAGCTCCACAAAAAAACAAACTTAATATCACTTATTTGCCTTGTGGGAAACCAAATACCATGAAACTTCTTGGATAGGTTTTGAAAGTGAAAAACTGAGTTTGTGCCAAGTTTCAAGGCAATTGATTGATGTTTAGGCAAATTTTGGTACATTAAGCTCTTTTTTGCGTTAAGCCATTCACATGAAGGGGCCTATTTATTATGTGTCTGTCTGACATGATCCGATCAGCGGATCATGTCCGACAGACATCGCTGAATGCGGAGAGCAATACGCTCTCCACATTCAGCATTGCACCAGCAGCTCTTATGTCATTGCACCAGCAGGTGGCTGTCAATCAACCTGATCGTATTCGAATGGGTTGAAATGCGGCGATGTCTGTCCGCTTCCTCAGAGCAGGCGGACAGGTTATGGAGCAGGGGTCTTTAGACCGCTGCTTCATAACTGGTGTTTCTGGCAAGCCTGAAGGCTCGACAGAAACATGGGCCCTCAAGCTCCATACGGAGCTTAATAAATGGGCCCCGAAATGTTTTAGGATTGTTAAAAACATATTTAAATGTGAATAACTTTTGTTATATTTTATCAAATATCCTTACATTTTCAGAATATGTTTAAACAGATAGATTAATGTATTATGGGAAGTTTGAGGGAAATTGGTTAAGATCTAAGTTCAATTTTGTACATTAAGCCACATTAAGCTCCCAAAAAAACAAGCTTAATGTCACTCATTTGCCTTGTGGGAAACCAAATACCATGAAACTTCTAGGATAGGTTTGGAAAATGACAAACTGAGTTTGTGCCAAGTTTCAAGGCAATTGATTGATGTTTAGGGGAATTTTGGTACATTAAGCTCTTTTTACATTAAACTGCTCACATTAAATGTTTTAGGATTGTAAAAAAATTATTAAATGTGAATAACCTTTGGTATGTTTTATCAAATTTCCTTAAATTTTCAGAATATGTTTGAATAGATTAATGTATTGTGGGAAGTTTGGGGGAAATTGGTTAAGATCTGAGTTCAATTTTGTACGTTAAGCCACACTAAGCTCCCCAAAAAACAAGCTTAATGTCACTCCTTTGCCTTGTGGGACACCAAATACCATGAAACTTCTAGGATAGGCTTGGATAGTGGAAATCTTGGGTTGTGCAAAATTATGCAGCAATTGATTAAGATTTGGCCAGTTTTTTACTCATTAAGCCACATTAAGCTCCCCAAAGAACAAGCTTAATGTCACTCATTTGCCTTGTGGGACAGCAAAATCCATGAAACTTCTAGGATAGGTTTGGAAAGTGACAACCTGAGTTTGTGTCAAGTTTAAAGGCAATTGATCGATGTTTAGGTGAATTTTGGTACATTAAGCTCTTTTTACATTAAGCTGCTCAAATTAAATGTTTTAGGATTGTAAAAAAATAGTTAAATGTGAATAACTTTTGGTATATTTTATCAAATGTCCTGAAATTTTCAGAATATGTTTGAATGGATAGATTAATGTATTGTGGTAAGTTTGGGGGAAATTGGTTAACATCTAAGTTCAATTTTGTACGTTAAGCCACATTAAGCTCCCCAAAAAACAAGCTTAATGTCACTCATTTCCTTTGTGGAATTCCAAAATCCATGAAACTTCTAGGATAGGTTTGGATAGTGAAAATCTTGGGTTGTGCAAAATTATGCAGCAATTGATTAACATTTGGCCACTTTTATACTCATTACGCCACATTAAGCTCCCCAAAAAACAAGCATAATGTCACTCATTTGCATTGTGGGACACCAAAATTCATGAAACTTCTAGGATAGGTTTGGAAAGTGAAAAACTGAGTTTGTGCCAAGTTTCAAGGCAATTGATTGAAGTTTTGGTGAATTTTGGTACATTAAGCTCTTTTTACATTAAGCTGCTCACATTAAATGTTTTAGGATTGTAAAAAAATTGTTAAATGCGAATAACTTTTGGTATGTTTTATCAAATTTCCTGAAATTTTCAGACTATGTTTGAATAGATAGATTAATATATTGTGAGAAGTTTGGGGGAAATTGGTTAAGATCTAAGTTTAATTTTGTACGTTAAGCCACATTAAGCTCCCCAAAAAACAAGCTTAAAGGGACACTGAACCCAAATTGTTTCTTTCGTGATTCAGATAGAGCATGCAATTTTAAGCAACTTTCTAATTTATTCCTATTATCAAATTTTCTTCCTTCTCTTGGTATCTTTATTTCAAATGCAAGAATGTAAGTTTAGATGCCGGCCCATTTTTGGTGAATAACCTGGGTTATTCTTGCTGATTGGTGGATAAATTCATCCACCAATAAAAAAGTGCTGTCATGAGCACTGAAACAAAAAAAAGCTTAGATGCCTTCTTTTTCAAATAAAGATAGCAAGTGAACGAAGAAAAATTGATAATAGGAGTAATTGGAAAGTTGCATGCTCTATCTGAATCACGAAAGAAAAAATTTGGGTTCATTGTCCCTTTAATGTCACTCATTTGCCTTGTGGGAAACCAAATACCATGAAACATCTAGGATAGGTTTGGACAGTGACAACCTGAGTTTGTGCCAAGTTTCAAGGCAATTGATCGATGTTTAGGTGAATTTTGGTACATTAAGCTCTTTTTACATTAAGCTGCTCACATTAAATGTTTTAGGATTGTAAAAAAATAGTTAAATGTGAATAACTTTTGGTATGTTTTATCAAATTTCCTGAAATTTTCAGACTATGTTTGAATAGATAGATTAATATATTGTGAGAAGTTTGGGGGAAATTGGTTAAGATCTAAGTTTAATTTTGTACGTTAAGCCACATTAAGCTCCCCAAAAAACAAGCTTAATGTCACTCATTTCCTTTGTGGAATTCCAAAATCCATGAAACTTCTAGGATAGGTTTGGATAGTGAAAATCTTGGGTTGTGCAAAATTATGCAGCAATTGATTAACATTTGGCCACTTTTATACTCATTACGCCACATTAAGCTCCCCAAAAAACAAGCATAATGTCACTCATTTGCATTGTCGGACACCAAAATCCATGAAACTTCTAGGATAGGTTTGGAAAGTGAAAAACTGAGTTTGTGCCAAGTTTCAAGGCAATTGATTGAAGTTTTGGTGAATTTTGGTACATTAAGCTCTTTTTACATTAAGCTGCTCACATTAAATGTTTTAGGATTGTAAAAAAATTGTTAAATGCAAATAACTTTTGGTATGTTTTATCAAATTTCCTGAAATTTTCAGACTATGTTTGAATAGATAGATTAATATATTGTGAGAAGTTTGGGGGAAATTGGTTAAGATCTAAGTTTAATTTTGTACGTTAACTTCGTTAAGCCACATTAAGCTCCCCAAAAAACAAGCTTAATGTCACTCATTTGCCTTGTGGGAAACCAAATACCATGAAACATCTAGGATAGGTTTGGAAAGTGACAACCTGAGTTTGTACCAAGTTTAAAGGCAATTGATCGATGTTTAGGTGAATTTTGGTACATTAAGCTCTTTTTACATTAAGCTGCTCACATTAAATGTTTTAGGATTGTAAAAAAATAGTTAAATGTGAATAACTTTTGGTATATTTTATCAAATGTCCTGAAATTTTCAGAATATGTTTGAATGGATAGATTAATGTATTGTGGTAAGTTTGGGGGAAATTGGTTAACATCTAAGTTCAATTTTGTACGTTAAGCCACATTAAGCTCCCCAAAAAACAAGCTTAATGTCACTCATTTGCCTTGTGGAATTCCAAAATCCATGAAACTTCTAGGATAGGCTTGGATAGTGGAAATCTTGGGTTGTGCAAAATTATGCAGCAATTGATTAACATTTGGTCACTTTTTTACTCATTAAGCTACATTAAGCCATTTTCACATTAAATGTTTTAGGATGTCCCTAAAGTTTCTGTATTTTATATACTTTTTTGCCTGTGGGTCTGTCCAGTAGTGCCTGCCGCCTTCTCTCCATGTGTCTTTCAACCATTACGCCCTGCGGGCTAGGACAGCAAAACTAGAAGTTTTAGCTCCTAGTCTAACAACCTGTAAAATGGCATCTGCAATAAAGGAATTGGCCAATTTAAGAGCTTTAATCATATCATGAATTTCATCCAAGGAAGTCTCTACTTGAAGAGAATCAGACAAGGCGTCAAACCAATAAGATGTTGCACTAATCACAGTGGCAATACACACCGCCATTGGAGACCTTGATGAACATAAATCTTTTTCAAATAAGCCTCCAGTTTCTTGTCCATTGGATCCTTAAAAGAGCAGCTATCCTCAATAGGAATAGTGGTTCTCTTAGCCAGAGTGGATATTGACCCAAGTACAGTATACCAAGGGTCTTTAATGGAGTCCTCAACAGGAAACATTTTCTTCAAAATGGGAGATGGAGAAAAAGACACCCCTGGTTCCTCCCATTCCTGTGAGATAATCTCTCTAGCATGGTCCGGCACAGGAAAAACCTCCGAAGTGGAAGGTTCATCAAATAAACTATTAAGTTTACTAGATTTCTTAGGAGTGACAACGACAGGGGTATCGGTGTCATCTAAAGTAGCTAAAACCTCCTTTAATAATACACAAAGGTGTTCAAGCTTAAATCTGAAGGATACCACCTCAGTCTCAGAAGAAGGAATTATACTGTCCGAATCTGAGATTTCCCCCTCAGAAAGTCCCGATGTATCTTCCTCATCAGACTGATGAGAAAGGGCAACCTGGGATGCAGAACTGAGGACAAGCATTTTACTTTCTGAATTTCTAGATTTCCTCTTGCGTTTTCCCTGTAATCTGGGAATGGCAGCTAATGCCGCAGATACCGCTGAAGATACCTGGGCAGCAATTTCTGCTTTTAAATAAACTCCACTAGGAGTTATAGAGGAACCGCACTGCATGTGACGCCATTGAGGCTTGGGATGTAGCAGGAGAAAGCTGAGGTATTAATAACAGCATCATCCTGAGAGACATTAGGCTCAAAAATGTTACCTTTGTTTTGCAAGGTTTTCTTGACAGATGAAGAACAAAATTGCATAGGAGCTGCAATTTGTGCATCTATAATAAGCATGAATTCATGAGAGCAGGCTCTTGCTCCATATCAGACATGTTGTGAAACCGTAAATAAACTTGAACAGATAAGTTTCAAAGCTTTTAATATTCAATTAAAATAAGCCAAGGAAAAAAATTCACTTTAAATTTTAGCCCAAATTAGGATCGATCCCAAGCTAAAATTATGTGAGAGAAGTTAAGGCACTAAGGGGTTGATTTATCAAAGGCTTTCGCAAACCTTTGAGCCCCTATGGCTGTAGGTTCTCACCAGAGAACCTGTTTGCCATATTTAAGGTGGCGAAATTCAATCTCTGCGGTCTAGTCTGACCGGGGAGATTGACAGCTCCTGCCCGTGCGTGATTGGCTGTGCGCAGGCAGGATTGCACGCGAGCGCAAAATAGTGCTCGTGTGCAATGGTAAATTCCTCCGGGGAAATTCGCCCCGCCAGAGGTGGACAGGGGTGCGTATATGCGCCCCTGTCCGCCTCAGCTTGATAAATCTAGCCCTAAAAATAGCTTCCTGGTACACTGAGTACTAGAACCAGACAGTTTAAAATGTTGCATCGGTTTATTTTAAAGCAAAGGGAAAATTAATAAGCTACTGAAATAGAAAATTCACCCTTACTTTCAGTTTAAACTTGTATTGTTTTATCAAGTAAATATGTGTCAGAAAATAAAGCCTAATAAAAACATTTTACCCTTTCATTTTAAAAGTTAGTCTCATGCATGCTACCGTGCCTGCTTCATGCCCTAGTGCAACTTATACAACAGGATTATCTATGTCCCAATAAAAAAGCAGTGTCTTTTAATTTATTAAGTGCATGGTCTCCCCAACTGGAAGAAAAAGCACTTACCTGCTCCGCTGTCCGGCATGTAGACAGTTACAAGGTATGGGAAGACACAGTTATGGGATAAAAATTCACTGGGGAACACAGTAGAGTAAGTGTTAATTACTTGGATCTAACCCTTCAAATCATTGACAATAATATTGTGACTAAAACATTCAGAAAAATAACAGCTGGTAATACCATACTTCATGCCACTTCTCAACACCCACAACACCTCATTGAATCTATACCTAAATCACAATTTATCACTTAGACGCAATACCAAATCTGATAACATCTATTAACAGCAGTCTATAGAACTCAGAAATAGATTAACTAAAAGAGGTTATAAGTTTGACAAGCTAGAAAAATGTAGAAAAATGGTTAGTACCTATCACCAAGGTACACAACATACAAGGTCTAGAGAAGATAGCTTTGATGACTCGATAGTTTTCACTACTGAATTCAGTCAACAATATCAGGAAATAGTCAATATTCTCAAAAAGCATTTACCAATATTGGCCACAGATGATGTACTAAGCAAATATATTCATAAATACAAATTTGTCCCTAAAGAATCCAAGACATTGGGGCAAATATTGTCTCCTAGCATGGTAATGAATACATCCCAAGGTATAACAAAAAACTGGTTGTCTAAAAAAGGTACCTACAAATGTGGGGCAAAAAATTGCTATGCGTGTCCCAACATACTTCAGGGTGAAACCTTTCATTGCACTGCTGATAATAACATCTATAATATAGATTTCTATGCTAATTGTTCCACTCAATATGCAGTTTATCTGCTTACATGCAAACTTTGTTTTTGCCAGTATGTAGGCATGACATCACATCATGTTAGAACCAGATTTGATGAACACATCAGGGATACTAAGAACTATGACTCTGATTCTGCAGTTGCAAACCATTTTAATTATGTCCATCTTTCAAATAAAGCAGATCTGTCTTTACAAATTATTGACATAGCTACAGTTCCCCCAAGAGGAGGCAATAAATCCAAAATCCTAGAGAAGAAAGAATTATACTGGATTTTAAAACTCAAAACATGTCATCCAACTGGCATGAATAGGGAATGTGATGTTAGTTATTTTATTGATAATTAATTATAAACAATTTATAAAACTGTGAATGTAGGATATACAAATTAAAATCTAAAAATCATGAAATTTTAAAATCATTTAATTTAAAAATTATTCATTCATTTATATTTTTCTATTAGCATGTACTTATTGTATTTATCTCATGAAAATCCATCTTATTTAGTTTTTCATTGGTTAATTTTGAATTTTTATTGATTGGTTTTTGCCCACTTTCATGCTTAGATTAAGAATTAAAGGGAGTATATTATAGTCTGTTTGCTTAATAGATAATTCAGTAACTGTTCTCACATTTCTTTCTGTAACCAATTATGCTGTTCCCTTCTTTTTAATGTTATATGATGCATTTAGCCTAATTTTATCTAGTCTTTAGATTTATCATCTGTGTACTGAGATGCCTTTATAATTATTATTTACAACTATCCTGTGTACACTCAGAACTAACTATGTTTTTAACCTGTTTTTATTAGGCAGCTAAGGGGTTAATTTTCTTCTGTTAAGCCTATAAATTGCTAAGGTTGTAACATAGACAACAGTCTATGAGTAAGCGGCACTAGGGGGCGCGAAACGCGTAAGACATTTTGTCCGGTCTGTTAAGCTTGCCTGTCAGTCTGTCTTTTTACTCAGCTACGTGCTATAATAAAGTTTCTGTATTTTATATACTTTTTTGCCTGTGGGTCTGTCCAGTAGTGCCTGCCGCCTTCTCTCCATGTGTCTTTCAACCATTACGCCCTGCGGGCTAGGACAGCAAAACTAGAAGTTTTAGCTCCTAGTCTAACAACCTGTAAAATGGCATCTTCAATAAAGGAATTGGCCAATTTAAGAGCTTTAATCCTATCATGAATTTCATCCAAGGAAGTCTCTACTTGAAGAGAATCAGACAAGGCATCAAACCAATAAGATGTTGCACTAATCACAGTGGCAATACACACCGCCATTGGAGACCTTGATGAACATAAATCTTTTTCAAATAAGCCTCCAGTTTCTTGTCCATTGGATCCTTAAAAGAGCAGCTATCCTCAATAGGAATAGTGGTTCTCTTAGCCAGAGTGGAAATTGACCCAAGTACAGTATACCAAGGGTCTTTAATGGAGTCCTCAACAGGAAAAATTTTCTTCAAAATGGGAGATGGAGAAAAAGACACCCCTGGTTTCTCCCATTCCTGTGAGATAATCTCTCTAGCATGGTCTTAGGAGTGACAACGACAGGGGTATCGGTGTCATCTAAAGTAGCTAAAACCTCCTTTAATAATACACAAAGGTGTTCAAGCTTAAATCTGAAGGATACCACCTCAGTCTCAGAAGAAGGAATTATACTGTACGAATCTGAGATTTCCCCCTCAGAAAGTCCCGATGTATCTTCCTCATCAGACTGATGAGAAAGGGCAACCTGGGAAGCAGAACTGAGGACAAGCATTTTACTTTCTGAATTTCTAGATTTCCTCTTGTTTTCCCTGTAATCTGGGAATGGCAGCTAATGCCGCAGATACCGCTGAAGATACCTGGGCAGCAATTTCTGCTTTTAAATAAACTTCACTAGGAGTTATAGAGGAACCGCACTGCATGTGACGCCATTGAGGCTTGGGATGTAGCAGGAGAAAGCTGAGGTATTAATAACAGCATCATCCTGAGAGACATTAGGCTCAAAAATGTTACCTTTGTTTTGCAAGGTTTTCTTGACAGATGAAGAACAAAATTGCATAGGAGCTGCAATTTGTGCATCTATAATAAGCATGAATTCATGAGAGCAGGCTCTTGCTCCATATCAGACATGTTGTGAAACCGTAAATAAACTTGAACAGATAAGTTTCAAAGCTTTTAATATTCAATTAAAATAAGCCAAGGAAAAAAATTCACTTTAAATTTTAGCCCAAATTAGGATCGATCCCAAGCTAAAATTATGTGAGAGAAGTTAAGGCACTAAGGGGTTGATTTATCAAAGGCTTTCGCCAACCTTTGAGCCCCTATGGCTGTAGGTTCTCACCAGAGAACCTGTTTGCCATATTTAAGGTGGCGAAATTCAATCTCTGCGGTCTAGTCTGACCGGGGAGATTGACAGCTCCTGCCCGTGCGTGATTGGCTGTGCGCAGGCAGGATTGCACGCGAGCGCAAAATAGTGCTCGTGTGCAATGGTAAATTCCTCCGGGGGAATTCGCCCCGCCAGAGGTGGACAGGGGTGCGTATATGCGCCCCTGTCCGCCTCAGCTTGATAAATCTAGCCCTAAAAATAGCTTCCTGGTACACTGAGTACTAGAACCAGACAGTTTAAAATGTTGCATCGGTTTATTTTAAAGCAAAGGGAAAATTAATAAGCTACTGAAATAGAAAATTCACCCTTACTTTCAGTTTAAACTTGTATTGTTTTATCAAGTAAATATGTGTCAGAAAATAAAGCCTAATAAAAACATTTTACCCTTTCTTTTTAAAAGTTAGTCTCACGCATGCTACCGTGCCTGCTTCATGCCCTAGTGTAACTTATACAACAGGATTATCTATGTCCCAATAAAAAAGCAGTGTCTTTTAATTTATTAAGTGCATGGTCTCCCCAACTGGAAGAAAAAGCACTTACCTGCTCCGCTGTCCGGCATGTAGACAGTTACAAGGTATGAGAAGACACAGTTCTTCACATACACCTTTGAAAAAGAAAGAACAGAGTAGCCAACTCTGGCTTTCTAAGCTAGGGCAGCAATTGTTAGGAAAACTCAGTAAGTAACTGCTTTAAAGCCACCACTACCCGACTTCAAGGAATGACGTGGAATACGGCTATACCCCAAAACTTGCTTGTAGATTAAATCAAACGTTTTCTTCAGACACCTAAACTTCACCTCCTCCATGCACCGAAGGCAAAGAGAATGACTGGGGTTGTGGGTAAGGGAGTGATACATAACAGTTTAACTGTGGTGCTCTTTGCCTCCTCCTGCTGGCCAGGAGTGATATTCCCAACAGTAATTAATCAAGCCGTGGACTCACCATATCTCAGGAAAGAAATTATAGAAGTAGCAGGTAAAAATTAATATAAAATATACTTGGTTGTGTTGAAAATATATATAATCAAATTCCATCAAAAACAAATATTGCACATAGACATCAAACCAAATTAAAAAATAATTCCTATACTAGTTACTTCATTAATAAAAACAATCAGTAATCAATAAATAAAAGAAACTAATAAATAGGATAAATTATCCTATTAAGTTTTAAACATAGTATCAGTTAAAAGGACACAGTGTGTGTAACCCACGATATTAAAAGATAATGTATTTAGCCAACATGATTAATATAATTATTTCTGACTGGCCAGTGGTAAAACTGAAAGCAATTGAAAAAGAGTCAACAAAAAAGTGCCCGGGACTTTCTGTGAATTAAAGTTATTCAGCAAACCTTGAATAGCAACGTTTTTTGGAGGACACAGTTCACATAAAGTCCGGGGCACTTTTTTGCTGACTTTTTTTCAAATGCTTTCAGTTTTAGCACTGGCCAGTCAGAAAAAATTATATTAATCACGTTGGCTAAATACATTATCTTTTAATATTGTGGAGTACACACACTGTGTCCTTTTAACTGATACTATGTTTAAAACTGAATAGCATAATGTATATGAAGTTTCTTTTCTTTTGTTTATTTAATACTGATTGTTTTTATTAATAAAATAAACTAGTAAAGGAATTATATTTTAATTTGGTTTGATGCCTATGTGCATTATTTGTTTTGATGGAATTTAAATATTTATATTTTCAACACAACAAATATAATATATTTTATATAAATTTTTACCTCCTAATTCTATAATTTTATATTGAACAGCAGTGGCATTAAACTTTTAGACTAGTAATCCCAGAGTGGGTTTTAAACGCGCATCCAAATACATCTGTTTCTGAATTCTGTTTCTATATCCAATATTGAGGTTTTTATTGGGATTTTGGATGTTTAGTGATTGCTAACTGTTTGCACTAACAACTGTTTGATCTTCTTTCTTTTTTTAATATACTTGCAAGTGAGTGCAGACTTCCTCTGTGTGTTGTATTAATTTGTTTTGTAATTTTCCCTATGGGCCTTGCACCCAGACTTGTCTGGGGTACATGTCTGGATCTCTGGGAAATGTGCAGCTACCTGTGAGTGCTATTGAGCACCCAGGGCTGTGCATTTTGCAGGGCTACAGGATGTGTACTTGGTCCAGTATATATTACATAGATACATACATACATACATAGATAGATACATACACACACATTCTTACTATTAATGGTCATAAGCTAATTAGATTTCTGATCACAGAAATGTTAAACTGCTGCTCTTTCGTATGCATGATAGCACATTGTTAATAGTTGTATTGAGAGTTAGACACTTTAATGATATATCTACCTGCGTGAACAATTTCTAGCAGAGTGAGTTGCTTTTCCCGAAACAACCTCATTGCTCTCAGTCTCTGCAGCTCCAGTTGTTGCTTGAGGTCTTGCTCCTCTTTCTGTCTCTTTAGGTGGATCACTTCTTGTTCTCGTTTAGTTCTAAAATAATAAATTCAACCAAGAATATTAATATTGTGCCCCAGCAATTTATTTAATCTGATACTTAAAACCACATAGGAGAAGATGTCATTTTAATTAAATTCCTTTTTTTAAAGCAGAAGGTTGTTTCCATTTTTAAATTCATCTTTAGTGCAAGAAACCAAGGCCTAGATTTAGAGTTTTGTCGATAAAGACACGCGTAGCTAACGCAGCTTTATTTTCCTACCGCTGCTTCCAAACAACGCTGGTATTTAGAGTTGTCTGAGGGGCTGCGTTAGGCTCCAAAAAGGGTGCGTTGAGCCGAATTTACCGCGACTTCAACCCTCAATACCAGCGTTGCTTACGGTAGCGGTAAGCTGCCAAAACGTGCTCGTGCACGATTCCCCCATAGGAAACAATGGGGCAGTTTGAGCTGAAAAAAAAACCTAACACCTGCAAAAAAGCAGCGTTAAGCTCCTAACGCAGCCCCATTGTTTCCTATGGGGAAACAGTTTCTAAGTCTGCACCTAACACCCTAACATGAATCCCGAGTCTAAACACCCCTAACCTTACACTTATTAACCCCTAATCTGCCGACCCCGCTATCGCTGACACCTGCATTTTATTATTAACCCCTAATCTTCCGTTCCGGACACCGCCGCCACCAACATTATCCCTATGAACCCCCTGATCGGAACAGCCAATAGAATGCAAGCTCAATCTGATTGGCTGATTGGATCGGCCAATCGGATTGAACTTGAATCTGGATTGGCTGATTCAATCAGCCAATCAGATTTTTCCTACCTTAATTCCGATTGGCTGATAGAATCCTATCAGCCAATCGGAATTCGAGGGACGCCATCTTGGATGACATCATTTAAAGGAACCTTCATTCGGCGAGTAGGCGTTGGTTGAAGAGGATGGATCCGCGTCGGCTGGAAAGAAGATGGCTCCGCTCCGGATGGATGAAGGTAGAAGATGCCGCTTGGATGAAGATGTCTGCCAGTCTGGATGTCCTCTTCTGCCCGGATAGGATGAAGACTTCTGCTGGTCTGGATGTCCTCTTCTGCCCCATCGGATGAAGACTTTGGCCCGGCTGGGTGAAGACGACTCAAGGTAGGGAGATCTTCAGGGGGGTAGTGTTAGGTTTATTTAAGGGAGGTTTGGGTTAGAGTAGGGGTATGTGGGTGGTGGGTTTTAATGTTGGGGGGAGGTTGTATTTTTTTTTTACAGGTAAAAGAGCTGATTACTTTGGGGCATGCCCAGCAAAAAGCCCTTTTAAGGGCTGGTAAAAGAGCTGATTACTTTTTAATTTAGAATAGGGTAGGGACCTTTATTATTTTGGGGGGCTTTTTTATTTTATTAGGGGGCTTAGAGTAGGTGTAATTAGCCTAATAATCTTGTAATCTTTTTTTATTTTTTGTAATTTAGTGTTTTTTTTTTTTTGTAATTTAGTTTAGTTTATTTAATTGTATGTAATTGTAGGTAATTTATTTAATTAATTTATTGATAGTGTAGTGTTAGGTTTAATTGTAACTTAGGTTAGGATTTATTTTACAGGTAATTTTGTAATTATTTTAACTAGGTAGCTATTAAATAGTAAATAACTATTTAATAGCTATTGTACCTAGTTAAAATAAATACAAAGTTGCCTGTAAAATAAATATAAATCCTAAAATAGCTACAATATAATTATTCGTTATATTGTAGCTATATTAGGGTTTATTTTACAGGTAAGTATTTAGTTTTAAATAGGAATACTTTAGTTAATAAGATTTAATTTATTTCGTTAGATTAAAATTATATTTAACTTAGGGGGGTGTTAGGGTTAGACTTAGCTTTAGGGGTTAATACATTTATTATAGTAGCGGCGAGGTCCGGTCGGCAGATTAGGGGTTAATACTTGAAGTTAGGTGGCGGCGATGTTAGGGAGGGCAGATTAGGGGTTAATACTATTTATTCTAGTGTTTGCGAGGCGGGAGTGCGGCGGTATAGGGGTTAATACATTTATTATAGTGGCGGCGAGGTCCGGTCGGTAGATTAGGGGTTAATAAGTGTAGGTAGGGTAGCGGCAACGTTGGGGGGGGCAGATTAGGGGTTAATAAATATAATATAGGGCTCGGCGATGTTGGGGGCAGCAGATTAGGGGTTCATAGGGATAATGTAGGTGGCGATGTGCGGTCGGCAGATTAGGGGTTAAAAATATTTATTATAGTAGCGGTGATGTGGGGGGACCTCGGTTTAGGGGTACATAGGTAGTTTATGGGTGTTAGTGTACTTTAGAGCACTGTAGTTAAGAGCTTTATATACCGGCGTTAGCCCATAAAGCTCTTAACTACAGCCTTTCCATGGGCGGTAGGAGTCTTGTCGGTAGAGGGTGACTCTAAATACCAGCGTTAGGAAGATCCCATTGAAAAGATAGGATATGCAATTGGCATAAGGGGATCTGCAGTATGGAAAAGTCGCGGCTTGAAAGTGAGCGTTAGACCCTTTCCTGCCTGACTCTAAATACCAGCGGGCGGCCAAAAGCAGCGTTAGGACCCCTTAACGCTGCTTTTGACGGCTAACGCAGAACTCTAAATCTAGGCGTAAATGTAATCCTTAAGGGACAATAAACACTAACAGCCAGATTATGAGTTTTGCGTTATGGCTGGCTCGCTAATTACTTGTACGTTATTTTCACTGCTCACCTTTCATATCGCTGCTATTACAGGTTTGCAAAAAAAACGGCTTGTGCGGGCGATATGGTTGTGTTGAGCTCCATACCTCACCCAAATACAAGCGGTGTTTTGACGTGCTCGTGCACGATTTCCTCACAGACATCAATGGGGAGAGCCGACTAAAAAAAAGCCTAACACCTGCGATTGCGGAATGAAAAGCTCCGTAACGTAGCCCCATTGATGTCTATGGGGTAAAAAATGTATGTTTAAACCTAACACCCTAACATAAACCCAGAGTCTAAACACCCCTAATCTGCCACCCCCAACATCGCCGCCACCTACATTACACTTATCAACCCCTAATCTGCCGCCCCCAATGTCGCTGCCACCTACATACATTTATTAACCCCTAATCTGCCGCCCCCAATGTTGCCACCACCACTATACTAAAGTTATTAACCCCTAAACCTCTGGTCTCCCACATCACTAACACTGAATAAATATATTAACCCCTAAAGTAACCCTAACTCTAAGTCTAACCCTAACGTAATCCTAACACTAACACCCCCTAACTTTAACATAATTAAAATAATTCTAACTAAAACTTACTATTAATAACTAAATAATTAATTCCTATTGAAAAATAAATACTTACCTGTAAAATAAACCCTAAGCTAGCTACAATATAACTAATAGTTACATTGTAGTTAGCTTAGGTGTTATTTTTATTTCACAGTTAAGTTTGTAAAAAAAAAATGGGCATTTAGCTCTTTTACATTGCCCAAACCCTAATCTAAAAATAAAACCCACCCAAAAAAAAAACTTAAAAAAACCTAACACTAACCCCCGATGATCCACTTACAGTTTTGGAAGAACGGACATCCATCCTCATCCAGCCCGCAAAGTCCTTATCCAAGCGGGCAGAAGTCTTCATCCATCCGGCGCGGAGCGGGTCCATCTTCAAGACATCCGGCGCGAAGCATCCTCTTCTTCCAAGGTCAACGAAGAATGAAGTTTCCCTTTAAGGTACGTCATCCAAGATGGCGTCCCTTACATTCCGATTGGCTGATAGAATTCTATCAGCCAATCGGAATTAAAGGTGAAAAAATCCTATTGGCTGATCCAATCAGCCAATAGGATTGAGCTTTAATCCTATTGGCTGATTCAATCAGCCAATAGGATTGAGCGTGCATTCTATTGGCTGATTGGCACAGCCAATAGAATGCAAGCTCAATCCTATTGGCTGATTGGATCAGCCAATAGGATGAAAGCTCAATCCTATTGGTTGATTGGATCAGCCAAAAGGATTTTTTCACCTTTAATTCCTATTGGCTAATTCTATCAGCCAATCGGAATGTAAGGGACGCCATCTTGGATGACGTACCTTAAAGGGAAACTTCATTCTTCGTTGACCATCGGAAGTAGAGGATACTCCGCGCTGGATGTCTTGAAGATGGACCCGCTCTGCGCTGGATGAAGATAGAAGATGCCGTCTGGACGAAGACTTCTGCCCGCTTGGATGAAGACTTCTGCCGCCTGGATGAGGATGGATGTCCGGTCTTCAAAGACTGTAAGTGGATCGTCAGGGGTTAGTGTTATGTTTTTTTTAAGGGTTTATTGGGTGGGTTTTATTTTTAGATTAGAGTTTGGGCAGTAAAAGAGCTAAATGCCCTTTTAAGGGCAATGCCCATCCAAATGCCCTTTTCAGGGCAATGGGGAGCTTAGGTTTATTTTTATTTGGGGGGTTTGGTTGTGTGGGTGGTGGGTTTTACTGTTGGGGGGGTGTAAAAGAGCTGATTTCTTTGGGGCAATGCCCTGCAAAAGGCCCTTTTAAGGGCCATTGGCAGTTTAATGTAGGCTAGGGGGGGGGGGCTTTTTTATTTTGATAGGGCTATAAGGAATAATTCGTTTTTTTTTTTGATAATTTCTTTTTTTATTTTGTGTTTATTTTTTTGTAATTTAGATAATTGTATTTTATTAATTTATTTAATTTTATTGTAATGCTAGGTGTTAGTGTAACTCGGGTTAGGTTTTATTTTACAGGTAAATTTGTATTTATTTTAACTAGGTAGCTAGTAAATAGTTAATAACTATGTATTAACTAGTCTACCTAGTTAAAATAAATACAAACTTAGCTGTGAAATAAATATAAAACCTAATATAGATACAATGTAACTATTAGTTATTTTGTAGCTAGTTTAGGTTTTTTTTTTACAGGTAAGTATTTAGTTTTAAATAGGAATTATTTAGGTAATAATTGTAAGTTTTATTTAGATTTATTTTAATTATATTTAAGTTAGTGGGTGTTAGGGTTACGTTAGGGTTAGGTTTAGGATTTAATAGGTTTATTATAGCGGCGGTGTTGGCGGACAGCAGATTAGGGGTTATTAATATTTAAATAGTGTTTGTGATGCGGAAGGGCGGCGGTTTAGGGATTAATAGGTAGTTTATGGGTGTTAGTGTACTTTTTAACAGTTTAGATATGAGTTTTGTGGCACAGCTTTGTAGCGTAAATCTCATAACTACTGACCAAAAAAGAAAAAACAAATAATAATAAAAAAAAAAAAAACCCTAACACTAAAGTCCCAAATAGGTATTCTCGGTTTCAGAAGTCTGGCGGAGAAGGTCTTTTTCCAGGTGGGTCAATCATCTTCATTCACAGCGAAGGCGGCGCAGAGTGGGAGGTCCGGAGCGGTCTTCCAAGATGTGGCAATCCTCTGCGGCATCGGCGGACCTCGGCAGGGGCGGTCCTCGGGGTACCTTGAATTCTTCAGTGTGTGGCTGATGATCGCATGAAGAGGAACCTCCACGCCTTCGCCGAGGACCGCCGCTGAGGAGAGCTACCACCGCCAATGACTGCCGCCGAGGATCGCCACTTCTGGGAAGAGCGCTCCGGACCTCCGTTCCGAGTCGCCTTCGCTGTGGAAGAAGATGATGGACCCGCCTGGAAGAAGACCTTCTCCGCCAGACTTCTGAAACCGTGAGTACCTATTTGGGGCTTTAGTGTTAGGGTTTTTTTTTTAATTTTTTAACTTAATTTTTTTTTGTGCACTTGGATAAAGAGCTGAATGTCCTTTTAAAGGGCAGTGAAAAAGAGCTAAATGCCCTTTTAACGGCAATGCCCATACAAATGCCCTTTTCAGGGCAATGGGTAGATTAGTTTTATTAGTCATCACAAAAACAGAAAACTCCGGCGAACCTCCAGGCGTAAGAAAAAAACGTTTTTTTATTTATAGCAGAAAACAAGCTAAAACATAAAAAATAAAAGCAAAGTGTCACAGCAGGACTAGTGTCTGTGTCTTACGCGTTTCAGCTATGATCAAGCCTTACTCATAGTTTTATTAGTGTTAGATTTTTTTATTTTGGGGGGTTTGTTGGGTGGGGGGTTTTACTGTTAGGGGGGACTTTGTTTATTTTTAATGTAAAAGAGCTGTTAAACTTAGGGCAATGCCCGACAAAAAGCCCTTTTAATGGCTATTGGTAGTTTAGCATTAGATTAGGGGGTGTTTTTATTTTGCGGGGGCTTTTTTTTTATTTTCATAGGGATTAGGTTTAATTTTTTTATTTTGGATAATGTGTATTATTTTCTGCAATGTTAGCCTTTTTTATTTTTTATAATTAGATTAATCTAATGTAATTTTTGTTTGTATTTTTTATGGTAAGTAGTTTCTTTTATTGTAATTAAGGTGTTAAGGGGGTGTTAGGTTAGGGGCTTAGTCATTAAATTAGTTTTTTTGCGTTGTGGGAGTTGGCGGTGTAGGAGTTAATAGGTATATTAGGTTTAATGCGTTGTGGGGGGTTGGCGGTTTAGGAGTTAATAGATTTATTAGGTAGTTTGCGATGTTGGGGTTTGCGGATTTAGGGGTTAATAATTTTATTAGGTAGTTTTTTTTTTTCTTAATACTTTGTACAGACGGTTAATTTTGTTTTTTTAATACTTATTGCGGGCGGTATTTTATTTTTTATTTTAATACTTATTGCGGGCATTTTTTTTTTGTAATGCTCCGTTTGCCTTTGCTGCATCCCGGTGAATTCCGAAAATGGCAGGGTGGTGAAAGAATCCACCTTCATCCAAGTGGAATTATTTTGGCATGCCTCGCGCTGCCAACATTCCTTTGAGGATGCGTGTGCAACTGCCGACAGCGACTGACATTACAAACGCAATTATAGTATAGATAATCCACTTTCCAAAAACCTAAACAAACTTACATTTTATAAAAAAAAAATCTTCTTATATTGCAATAAACAGATAGCAAACATGGCATTATTTTGAGTAAATTATATTTTAAATGGGTTAAAATCCTTTGGGCCACTCATTTATATGTGTATATATACAGGGCGTGAACCCCATCATACAACAGACATGTTAACATCCTGGCCCAAAGCTCTTTATGGCAAACAAATTGGTGAAAACCTTGTCACCTCATATATTTTGCAATCCCCCAAAAAAAGAAAACCACTATTTGGCACACACTTAAACACATAGGTAGATCTGCAGAAAGGGAGCCAAAAAAATAAAACAACTTTTACTGTCAAATCGTTGAGGCTCTAAGGCAGCCCAGGCGAAAAGTGCGTTAGGCGTTCGCCTGTCTGTGAGTAATCTGGATATGGTTATACTTTATTTGTGTGCTCTCTGTGATTGATATACAGGTAATTCTGGTCATGCCACTGCAAACTGTACCTTTTTCACAATAATTGTAAGCAGCTGCCTACCAAGAGATAGTCTGATAAGCCCCACCCTTTACCCACCTGTGGGTAACACAAAATCATAGTCAGTAGTTTATTAGGAACCTTTTTCTATCTCGGTGGACATCTTACAATGGATCTCTGACAGTGTTGGAATCTGCTTAATTTTGCAAACTTAGGCCTAGATTTGGAGTTTGGCGGTAGCCGTGAAAACCAGCGTTAGAGGCTCCTAATGCTGGTTTTAGGCTACCGCCGGTATTTGGAGTCATTCAAAAAAGGGTCTAACGGTCACTTTTCAGCCGCGACTTTTCCATACCGCAGATCCCCTTACGTCAATTGCGTATCCTATCTTTTCAATGGGATCTTTCTAACTCCGGTATTTAGAGTCGTGTCTAAAGTGAGCGTTAGAATTCTAACGACAAAACTCCAGCCGCAGAAAAAAGTCAGTAGTTAAGAGCTTTCTGGGCTAACGCCGGTTTATAAAGCTCTTAACTACTGTGCACCGACACTCGAATACATTTTTTTAACCCCTAATCTGCCGACCGCCACCTACGTTATACTTATGTACCCCTAATCTGCTGCCCCTAACACCGCTGACCCCTATATTATATTTATTAACCCCTAACCTGCCCCCCACAACGTCGCAGCCAGCTACCCACAATAATTAACCCCTAATCTGCCGACCGCAAAGAGCCGCCACCTACATTATAGCTATGTACCCCTAATCTGCTGCCCCTAACACCGCCGCCCCCTATATTATATTTATTAACCCCTAATCTGCCCCCTCAACGTCGCCTCCACCTGCCTACACTTATTAACCCCTAATCTGCCGAGCGGACCGCACCGCTACTATAATAAAGTTATTAACCCCTAATCCGCCTCACTAACCCTATAATAAATAGTATTAACCCCTAATCTGCCCTCCCTAACATCGCCGACACCTAACTTCAATTATTAACCCCTAATCTGCCGACTGGAGCTCACCGCTATTCTAATAAATGTATTAACCCCTAAAGCTAAGTCTAACCCTAACACTAACACCCCCCTAAGTTAAATATAATTTTAATCTAACGAAATTAATTAACTCTTATTAAATAAATTATTCCTATTTAAAGCTAAATACTTACCTGTAAAATAAATCCTAATATAGCTACAATATAAATTATAATTATATTGTAGCTATTTTAGGATTAATATTTATTTTACAGGTAACTTTGTATTTATTTTAACCAGGTACAATAGCTATTAAATAGTTAAGAACTATTTAATAGCTAAAATAGTTAAAATAATTACAAATTTACCTGTAAAATAAATCCTAACCTAAATTACAATTAAACCTAACACTACACTATCAATAAATAAATTAAATAAAATACCTATAATTATCTACAATTAAACCTAACACTACACTATGAATAAATAAATTAAATACAATTCCTACAAATAAATACAATGAAATAAACTAACTAAAGTACAAAAAATAAAAAAGAACTAAGTTACAAAAAATAAAAAAATATTTACAAACATTAGAAATATATTACAACAATTTTAAACTAATTACACCTACTCTAAGCCCCCTAATAAAATAACAAAGCCCCCCAAAATAAAAAAATGCCCTACCCTATTCTAAATTACTAAAGTTCAAAGCTCTTTTACCTTACCAGCCCTGAACAGGGCCCTTTGCGGGGCATGCCCCAAGAAGTTCAGCTCTTTTGCCTGTAAAAAAAAACATACAATACCCCCCCCCAACATTACAACCCACCACCCACATACCCCTAATCTAACCCAAACCCCCCTTAAATAAACCTAACACTAAGCCCCTGAAGATCTCCCTACCTTGAGTCGTCTTCACCCAGCCGAGCCAAATTCTTCATCCAAGCGGAGCAAGAAGAGGTCCTCCATCCGGTAGAAGTCTTCATCCAAGCGGGGCAGAAGAGGTCTTCCATCCGATTGAAGTCTTCATCCAAGAGGCATCTTCTATCGTCATCCATCCGGAGCGGAGCGGCAGCATCCTGAAGACCTCCGACGCGGAACATCCATCCTGGCCGACGACTGAACGACGAATGACGGTTCCTTTAAATTACATCATCCAAGATGGCGTCCCTCGAATTCCGATTGGCTGATAGGATTCTATCAGCCAATCGGAATTAAGGTAGGAATATTCTGATTGGCTGATGGAATCAGCCAATCAGAATCAAGTTCAATCCGATTGGCTGATCCAATCAGCCAATCAGATTGAGCTCGCATTCTATTGGCTGTTCCGATCAGCCAATAGAATGCAAGCTCAATCTGATTGATGAAGACTTCTACCGGATGGAGGACCTCTTCTTGCTCCGCTTGGATGAAGAATTTGGCTCGGCTGGGTGAAGACGACTCAAGGTAGGGAGATCTTCAGGGGCTTAGTGTTAGGTTTATTTAAGGGGGGTTTGGGTTAGATTAGGGGTGTGTGGGTGGTGGGTTGTAATGTTGGGGGGGGGGTATTGTATGTTTTTTTTTACAGGCAAAAGAGCTGAACTTCTTGGGGCATGCCCCGCAAAGGGCCCTGTTCAGGGCTGGTAAGGTAAAAGAGCTTTGAACTTTAGTAATTTAGAATAGGGTAGGGCATTTTTTTATTTTGGGGGGCTTTGTTATTTTATTAGGGGGCTTAGAGTAGGTGTAATTAGTTTAAAATTGTTGTAATATATTTCTAATGTTTGTAAATATTTTTTTATTTTTTGTAACTTAGTTCTTTTTTATTTTTTGTACTTTAGTTAGTTTATTTCATTGTATTTATTTGTAGGAATTGTATTTAATTTATTTATTGATAGTGTAGTGTTAGGTTTAATTGTAACTTAGGTTAGGATTTATTTTACAGGTAAATTTGTAATTATTTTAACTATTTTAGCTATTAAATAGTTCTTAACTATTTAATAGCTATTGTACCTGGTTAAAATAAATACAAAGTTACCTGTAAAATAAATATTAATCCTAAAATAGCTATAATATAATTATAATTTATATTGTAGCTATATTAGGATTTATTTTACAGGTAAGTATTTA
The DNA here is from genome assembly GCF_027579735.1 of Bombina bombina. Lineage (NCBI taxonomy): Eukaryota > Metazoa > Chordata > Amphibia > Anura > Bombinatoridae > Bombina > Bombina bombina. The sequence continues at coordinate 303,810,549 of NC_069499.1, read as the reverse complement.
GCTTTAAATAGGAATAATTTATTTAATAAGAGTTAATTAATTTCGTTAGATTAAAATTATATTTAATTTAGGGGGGTGTTAGTGTTAGGGTTAGACTTAGCTTTAGGGGTTAATACATTTATTACAATAGCGGTGAGCTCCAGTCGGCAGATTAGGGGTTAATAATTGAAGTTAGGTGTCGGCGATGTTAGGGAGGGCAGATTAGGGGTTAATACTATTTATTATAGGGTTAGTGAGGCGGATTAGGGGTTAATAACTTTATTATAATAGCGGTGCGGTCCGCTCGGCAGATTAGGGGTTAATAAGTGTAGGCAGGTGGAGGCGACGTTGTGGGGGGCAGATTAGGGGTTAATAAATATAATATAGGGGTTGGCGGTGTTAGGGGCAGCAGATTAGGGGTACATAGGGATAATGTAAGTAGCGGCGGTTTACGGAGCGGCAGATTAGGGGTTAAAAAAATATGCAGGGGTCAGCAATAGCGGGGGCGGCAGAATAGGGGTTAATAAGTGTAAGGTTAGGGGTGTTTAGACTCGGGGTACATGTTAGAATGTTAGGTGCAGACGTAGGAAGTGTTTCCCCATAGCAAACAATGGGGCTGCGTTAGGAGCTGAACGCGGCTTTTTTGCAGGGTTTTTTTTCAGCTCAAACAGCCCCATTGTTTCCTATGGGGGAATCGTGCACGAGCACGTTTTTGAGGCTAGCCGCGTCCGTAAGCAACTCTGGTATCGAGAGTTGAAGTTGCGTTAAATATGCTCTACGCTCCTTTTTTGGAGCCTAACGCAGCCAATTCTGTGGACTCTCAATACCAGAGTTATTTTAAAGGTGCGGACAGAAAAAAGCCAGCGTTAGATACGCGGGTCGTTACCGACAAAACTCTAAATCTAGCCGTTAGAGCCTCAACGATTATGGTCTTATTTTGAAATAGACAATTGTAGTTTGTTTTATCCAGATGCTCCGACAGTGCTACCTTGTTTTTAAATGTGTGTTTTTATATATACTCATCCTATGTAGGATGTTTGTATTTTAATATTTGACAGTAAAAGTTGTTTTATTTTTTTTGGCTCCCTTTTTGCGGATCTACCAATGTCTTTAAGTGTGTGTGCCAAATAGTGGTTTTCGTTTTTTGGGGGATTACACTGAATACCAACCACTAGGGCACCCCCTGCACTCCCCTAAGGAATATGAGTGTATGGGTTATATATGGAACCATAATTTGATGAATAAGGCAGTTCTATACCTATCTCATTGATATACACTTCATATATTTTACCTTTTCTGAATAAGTATCTGGTATTTTAAAAGGGTTAAAATCCTTTGGGCCATTAATTTCTGCGTGGATACATACACGGCGTAAAGCCCTTCATAGGATAAACATGTTTCCAGCCTGGCCCAATGGTTTCTATAGCAAAAAAACTAAATCTATGCTTACCTGATAAATTTATTTATGTCTGGATATGGTGAGTTCACGGCTTGAGTAATTACTGTTGGGAATATCACTCCTGGCCAGCAGGAGGAGACAAAGAGCACCACAGTTAAACTGCTAAGTATCACTCCCTTACCCACAACCCCCAGTCATTCGACCAAAGGAAAATGGAGAAAAAGGAGTAACACAAGGTGTGTAGAGGTGCCTGAGGTTATAGTCAAAAGAACAACTGTCTTAAAATAAAGGGCGGGGCCGTGGACTTACCATATCTGGAAATAAATTTAGTTTTTCTTTCCTAAGATATGGTGAGTCCACGGCTTGAGTAATTACTGTTGGGAACCAATACCCAAGCTAGAGGACACGGATAATAGGGAGGGACAAGACAGGCAGTCCTAAACAGAAGGCACCACCGCTTGAAGAACCTTTCTCCCAAAAGAAGCCTCAGCCAAGGCAAAAATATCAAATTTGGAAAAAGTATGTAGAGAAGAACAAGTTGCAGCCTTGCAAATTTGTTCCACAGAAGCTTCATTTTTGAAAGCCCAAGAAGAGGAAACAGCTCTTGTGGAATGAGCCGTAATTCTCTCAGTCGGCTGCTGTCCAGCAGTCTCATAAGCCAAATGAATTATACTTTGTAACCAAAAAGAAAGAGAGTAGTAGCAGTAGATTTCTGACCTTTACGTTTCCCAGAGAAACAGACAAAGAGGGCAGAGGACTGGCGAAAATCCTTAGTCACCAGTAAGTATAATTTAAGAGCACGTACAACATCCAAATTGTGTAACAAACGTTCTTTGGAAGAACAAGGATTAGGACACAGAGAGGGAGCAACAATTTCCTGATTGATATTTCTATTAGAAACAACCTTAGGAAGGAAGCCTAACTTAGTACGAAGAACCGCCTTATCGGCATGAAAAATAAGATAAGGGGAATCACACTGCAGAGCTGAGCGTTCCAAGACTCTCCGAGCAGAAGAGATAGCAACAAAAAACAAAACCTTCCAAGATAACAACTTAATGTCTATGGAATGTAACGGCTCAAACAGAGCCAGCTGTAAAACTTTAAGAACAAGGTTAAGGCTCCAAGGAGGAGCAACAGACTTAAAGACAGGCCTGATTTTGACCAAGGCCTGATAAAAAAATAAATTTATGCTTACCTGATAAATTAATTTCATCTATGATACGACGAGTCCACGGATTCATCCTTTACTTGTGGGATATTATCCTCCTGCTAACAGGAAGTGGCAAAGAGCACCACAGCAGAGCTGTCTATATAGCTCCTCCCTTAACAACACCCCCCAGTCAATCGACCGAAGGTACAGAAAGAAAAAGGAGAAACTAAAAGGTGCAGAGGTGACTGAAGTTTAAAATCAAAAAAATATAATCTGTCTTAAATTAACAGGGCGGGCCGTGGACTCGTCGTATCATAGAAGAAATTAATTTATCAGGTAAGCATAAATTTACTTTTCTTCTATAAGATACGACAAGTCCACGGATTCATCCTTTACTTGTGGGATACAATACCAAAGCTACAGGACACGGATGAACGGGAGGGACAAGACAGATGGCTAAACAGAAGGCACCACTGCTTGAAGAACTTTTCTCCCAAAAATAGCCTCCGAAGAAGCAAAAGTATCAAATTTGGAAAATTTGGAAAAGGTATGAAGCGAAGACCAAGTCGCAGCCTTACAAATCTGTTCAACAGAAGCATCATTTTTAAAAGCCCATGTGGAAGCCACCGCTCTAGTAGAGTGAGCTGTAATTCTTTCAGGAGGCTGCTGTCCAGCAGTCTCGTATGCCAAACAGATGATGCTTTTCAGCCAAAAAGAAAGAGAGGTAACCGTAGCTTTTTGACCTCTACGTTTTCCAGAATAGACAACAAACAAAGAGGATGTTTGACGGAAATCTTTGGTTGCTTGCAAGTAAAACTTCAAAGCACGAACCACGTCCAAGTTGTGCAACAGACGCTCCTTCTTAGAGGAAGGATTAGGACACAGAGAAGGAACAACAATTTCCTGATTAATATTCTTATTAGTAACAACCTTAGTAAGGAATCCAGGTTTGGTACACAAAACCACCTTATCAGCATGGAAAACAAGATAAGGCGAGTTGCATTGCAATGCAGATAGTTCAGAAACACTTCGAGCCGAAGAGATAGCAACTAAAAACAGAACTTTCCAAGATAGAAGCTTAATATCTATGGAATGCATAGGTTCAAACGGAACCCCTTAAGAACTAAATTCAAACTCCATGGCGGAGCAACAGATTTAAACACAGGCTTAATTCTAACTAAAGCCTGACAGAACGATTGAACGTCTGGAACATCTACCAGACTCTTGTGCAGTAAAATTGATAAAGCAGATATCTGTCCCTTTAGGGAATTAGCTGATAGCCCCTTCTCCAATCCTTCTTGGAGAAAAGACAAAATCCTAGGAATCCTGATCTTACTCCATGAGTAGCCTTTGGATTCGCACCAATAAAGATATTTACGCCATATCTTATGATAAATTTTCCTAGTGACAGGCTTTCAAGCCTGAATCAAGGTATCTATGACCGACTCAGAGAATCCCCGCTTGGATAAAATCAAGCGTTCAATCTCCAGGCAGTCAGCCGCAGAGAAACTAGATTTGGATGCTGGAACGGACCTTGAATGAGAAGGTCCTGTCTCAGTGGCAGAGTCCATGGTGGTAGAGATGACATCCACCAGGTCTGCATACCAAGTCCTGCGTGGCCACGCAGGTGCTATCAAAATCACAGAAGCTCTCTCCTGTTTGATTCTGGCAATCAGACGAGGAAGGAGAGGAAATGGTGGAAACACATAAGCCAGGTTGAACGACCAAGGTACTGCTAGAGCATCTATCAGTACTGCTTGAGGATCCCTTGATCTGGACCCGTAACAAGGAAGTTTGGCATTCTGACGAGATGCCATCAGATCCAATTCTGGTGTGCCCCATTGATGAATCAATTGTGCAAACACCTCCGGATGGAGTTCCCACTCCCCCGGATGAAAAGTCTGACGACTTAGAAAATCCGCTTCCCAGTTCTCCACTCCTGGGATATAGATTGCTGATAGATGGCAAGAGTGAGTCTCTGCCCATCGAATTATTTTGGAAACCAGTTCTCCACTCCTGGGATATAGATTGCTGATAGATGGCAAGAGTGAGTCTCTGCCCATCAAATTATTTTGGAAACCTCTATCATCACTAGAGAACTCTTTGTTCCCCCCTGATGATTGATATATGCTACAGTCGTGATATTGTCCGACTGGAATCTTATGAATCTGGCCAAAGCCAGCTGAGGCCACGCCTGAAGCACACTGAATATCGTTCTCCGTTCTAGAATATTTATCGGGAGGAGAGCCTCCTCCTGAGTCCACACACCCTGTGCTTTCAGGGAATTCCAGACTGCACCCCAGCCCAATAGGCTGGCGTCCGTCGTCACTATGACCCATGCTGGCCTGCGGAAACACATTCCCTGGGACAGATGATCCTGTGACAACCACCAAAGAAGAGAGTCTCTGGTCTCTTGATCCAGATTTATCTGAGGAGATAAATTTGCATAATCCCCATTCCACTGATTGAGCATGCATAGTTGCAGTGGTCTGAGATGCAAGCGAGCAAACGGAACTATGTCCATTGCCGCTACCATTAGTCCGATTACCTCCATACACTGAGCCACGGACGGCCGAAGAAAATTTTTCATGTCTACCGAATCTATTGGAGTTCCCAGGAATGGAACTCTTGTGAGGGGGATAAGTGAACTCTTTTTTATGTTCACCTCCCACCCGTGAGATCTTAGAAAAGCCAACACGATGTCCGTGTGAGATTTGGCTAGTTGGTAAGTTGACGCCTGAATTAAGATATCGTCCAGATAAGGTGCCACTGCTATGCCCAGCGGCCTTAGAACCGCCAGAAGGGACCCTAGCACCTTTGTGAAAATTCTGGGAGCTGTGGCCAACCCGAAGGGAAGAGCCACAAACTGGTAATGCTTGTCCAGAAAGGCGAACCTGAGGAACTGGTGATGATCTTTGTGGATAGGGATGTGCAGATACGCATCCTTTATATCCACGGTGGTCATATATTGACCCTCCTGGATCATGGGTAAAATAGTCCGAATGGTCTCCATCTTGAAGGATGGAACTCTGAGGAATTTGTTTAGGATCTTGAGATCTAAAATTGGTCTGAAGGTTCCCTCTTTATTGGGAACCACAAACAGATTGGAGTAAAACCCCTGCCCCTGTTCTGTTTTTGGAACTGGGCAGATTACTCCCATGGTATATAGCTCTTCTACACAGCGTAAGAACGCCTCTCTTTTTGTCTGGTTTACAGACAACTGAGCAAGATGGAAAGATGGAATCTCCCTCTTGGAGGAGAATCTTTGAAGTCTAGAAGATACCCCCTGATTTCTAAAGCCCAGGAGTCCTGAACGTCTCTTGCCCAAGCCTGAGAAAAGAGAGAAAGTCTGCCCCCTACTAGATCCGGTCCCGGATCGGGGGCTGCCCCTTCATGCTGTCTTGGTGGCAGCAGCGGGCTTCTTGGCCTGTTTACCTTTGTTCCAAGTCTGGTTAGGTCTCCAGAGTGACTTGGATTGAGCAAAATTCCCCTCCTGCTTTGCAGCAGGGGAGGAGGTAGAGGGACCATCTTTGAAGTTTCGAAAGGAACGAAAATTATTTTGTTTGGTCCTCATCTTATTTGTCTTATCCTGAGGAAGGGCATGGCCTTTTCCTCCAGTGATGTCTGAAATGATCTCTTTCCGTTCAGGCCCGAATAGGGTCTTACCCTTGAAAGGGATGGCTAAAATCTTAGATTTTGATGACACATCAGCAGACCAGGACTTAAGCCATAACGCTCTACGCGCTAAAATGGCAAAACCTGAATTCTTTGCCGCTAATTTAGCCAGTTAAAAAGCGGCATCTGTAATGAAAGAATTAGCTAGCTCGAGAGCCCTAATTCTATCCAGAATATCATCTAATGGGGTCTCAACCTGAAGAGCCTCCACTAGAGCCTCGAACCAAAATGCAGCTGCAGCAGTTACAGGAACAATGCACGCTATAGGTTGCAGAAGAAAACCGTGATGAATAAATATTTTCTTTAGATCTTTGAAAGCACAACTGTCCTCCATAGGTATAGTTGTACCCTTAGCTAGGGTAGAAATAGCTCCCTCAACCTTAGGGACCGTCTGCCACGAATCCCGAATGGTGTCTGATATGGGAAACATTTTCTTAAAAGTAGGAGGGGGGGAGAAAAGGGAATACCTGGTCTATCCCACTCCTTTGTAACAATGTCCGAAATCCTCTTAGGGACCGGAAAAACATTAGTGTAAGTAGGAACCTCTAGATATCTATCCATTTTACACAATTTCTCTGGTGGAATTACAATAGGGTCACAATCATCCAGAGTCGCTAAAACCTCCCTGAGTAACAAGCGGAGGTGTTCTAGCTTAAATTTAAAAGCCGTCATATCTGAGTCTGTCTGAGTGAACGTCTTTCCTGAATCAGAAATCTCTCCCTCAGACAGCAAATCCCTCACCCCCAACTCAGAACATTGTGAGGGTACATCGGAGATGGCTAATAAAGCGTCAGAGGGCTCAGCATTTACTCTCACACCTACTGCGCTTCCCCTGCAACCCAGGCAGCTTAGATAAAACCTCTGTGAGGGTAGTATTCATAACTGCGGCCATATCTTGCAGGGTGAAAGAATTAGACGCACTAGAAGTACTTGGCGTCGCTTGTGCGGGCGTTAATGGTTGTGACACTTGGGGAGAATTAGATGGCATAACCTGATTCCCTTCTGACTGAGAATCATCCTGCGACATACTTTTATCAGCTAAAATATGTTCTTTGCAATTTATTGCCCTTTCAGTGCATGAGGGACACATTTTAAGTGGGGGTTCCACAATGGCTTCCAAACACATTGAACATTGGCTTTCCTCAATGTCAGACATGTTAAACAGGCTAGTAATGACCACAAACAGGCTTGAAAACACTTTATTTAGTGAAAAAATAATCTTAAAAAACGGTACTGCGCCTTTAAGAGAAAAAAAGCATACACGTTCTGCAAAACTGCTATAAAATAATCAAATAGTTTCAATTTTTTGATATAAGATTCAAATTATGCAGCTAAGTTTGCCCCACAAGGAAAGGAACACTTAACCCTTACAGTAAAAACCAGATGATTAATAAACTTTTAAATCCGGAAAGAACACCCCCTGCACCTCGCCACAGCCCTGCTGTGGCGCCTACCTGCCCTCAGGGATCCGGAAAACAGGGTTAAAAGCTTTGCTTTGGCCCAATACTCTCACAAGGGCCCACCGGAGTTGGAGCTTGCTGCTTGCCTGTCAAATACAACTGTGCAACTGAGGCACGAAAATAGGCCCCGCCCATCTCACTCGATGTCTCTCAGCCCAAATGAACCGCACCAGAGCGGTCTCAAACTAGCCATGTGGGTTCTTAAACCCCAAAAAGAAGCCAAGCGTACCCTCTCATTAATTCATCAACAACTTTCCTGATGAATACATATTTTCTTGCCAAAAAGCACTCCCAGTTAAAAAACGTTTGCCCACAAACATTCAAACTCGGTGTCAACCATTTTTTCTCAGCCCCTATATGCAAGCTTAGTAATACCCCTCTTCTCTTAGGATTACTGCTTACCCTTACCCTCATGGAGATACTGTCAGCCAATTCTGAAATACCACAGTCTCTCCAGAAAAAAATTACTGAACATACCTCACTGCTTATAGCATGAAAAACATTCGTCACACTGAAGTTTCTTAAGTACTCCTCAGCCATTCTGTGGGAACTGCTCTGGATCTTAGTGACAAATGCTAAGATCATCAGCCTCCAGGCAGAAGTCTTCATCCATCTGCTGCCTGAGAGAAAATAGTACACACCGGTACCATTTAAAATAAAAAACTCTTGCTTGAAGAAAATAAAAACTAACATTTTATCACCTCTTTCACTTTACCCTTCCTAGTACTTAGAGTGGGGGGTGGAGTTAAGGGAGGAGCTATATAGACAGCTCTGCTGTGGTGCTCTTTGCCACTTCCTGTTAGCAGGAGGATAATATCCCACAAGTAAAGGATGAATCCGTGGACTCGTCTTATCTTATAGAAGAAAGATTGCACATCTGGCACATCCGTCAAAAGTTTATGTAGTAAAACTGATAAAGCAGAAATCTGACCCTTCAGGGTACTGACTAACAATCCCTTCTCCAGGCCTTGGATTCACACCAATAAAGATATTTACGCCATATATTATGGTAAATCTTTCTAGTAACAGGCTTGCGATCCTGAATCATGGTCTCAATGACCGACTCAAAAAAATCATGCTTAGACAGAATTAAGCACTCATCTCCAAGAAGTCAGCTTCAGAGAAACGAGATTTGGATGAAGGAAGGGACCCTGAACCAGGAGGTCCTTCCTCAGAGGTACTCTCCAAGGTGGGAGAGATGACATCTCCACTAGATCTGCAAACCAGATCCTGTGAGGCCACGCAGGGGCTATTATAATCACAGACGCCCTCTCCTGTTTGATACGAGCAATGACTCGTGGAAAGAGAGCAAACGGAGGAAACAGGTATGCAACCTGAAAACCCAAGGAACAGCCAGAGCATCTATCAGAACGGCCTGCGGATCTCTTGACCTTGAACCATAGCTTGGAAGCTTGGCGTTCTGACGGGACGCCATCAGATCTAACTTCGGCACCCCCCATTTGAGGATTAAGCTAGAAAACACCTCCAGATGGAGTTCCCACTCCCCAGGATGAAAAGTCTGTCTGTTCAGAAAATCCACTTCCCAGTTGTCTACTCCTGGAATGTGGATGGCCGATAGACAGTAATTGTGGGTCTCTGCCCACTGAGGAATCCGAGTAACCTCCTTCATGGCTAAGGAACTCCGAGTTCCTCCCTGGTGATTGATGTAAGCCACAGAGGTTATGTTGTCTGACTGGAACCTGATAAACTGGGCTGAGGACAACTAAGGCCAAGCCAATAGAGCACTGTAAATCGACCTCAACTCCAAGATGTTGATGGGAAGAGCAGACTCTTCCCGAGTCCAAAGGCCCTGAGCTTTTAACGAGTTCCAGACTGCTCATCAGCCCAACAGACTGGCGTCTGTGGTCAAGATCACCCAGGAAGGTCTCCGAAAGCATGTGCCCTGAGACAGATGTTCCTGAGAAATCCCACACGGGAGAGAATCCCTTGAAGGCTGATCTAACTCTATTCTCTGAGATAGATCCGCATGGTCGCCATTCCGTTGTCTGAGCATGCACAACTGGAGAGCTCTCAAATGGAATTGAGCAAAAGGAATGGATGTCCATGGAAGCCACCATCAGACCGATTACCTCCATACATTGAGCCACTAAAGGATGAGCAGTAGCCTGAAGAGAGAGGCAAGAGGAAATTATTTTGTTTTTCCTGGCCTCTGTCAGAAAAATCTTCATCAATGTAGAATCTATTATGGTCCCTAATAACACTGCTCTTTTAGCAGGGGAAAGTCAGCTATTTTCAAGATTCACATTCCATCCATGGTAATGAAGAAAAAACAATCTCTCTGTGTGAGATTTTGCTTGTCGAAAAGATGGCACCTGAACCAATATGTCGTCCAGGTAGGGTGTCACAGCACTTCCACAAGAACGGATCACTGCCAAAAGAGCCCCCAGAACCTTTGAAAAAATTCTGGGAGCCGTGGATAGACCAAATGAAAGGGCCACGAACTGGAAATGTTTGTCCAGAAAGGCAAATCTCAGGAATCTGTGAAGGTCCCTGTGAATAGGAACATGAAGATACACATCCTTTAGGTCTATCGTTGTCATGAACTGACCCTCTTGTACTAAAGGAAGAATGGAGTGTATAGTCTCCATCTTTAAGGATGGAACTTTGAGAAACTTGTTTAGATACTTCAAGTCTAGAATGGGATGGAAAGTTCCCTCTTTTTTGGGAACCACAAATAGGTTGGAGTAGAACCCGAGACCCTGTTCCTGCACTGGAACTGGAACTATCACTCCCAGGGAGGAAAGATATTGTATACATTTCAAGAACGCCTCTCTTTTTATCTGGTCTGCAGATAATTTGGAGAGAAGGAATCTGCCTCTGGGAGGAAAAGTCTTGAATTCCAATTTGTAACCCTGGGAGGATACTATGTCTACAGTCCAGGGATCTGGGATATCTCATATCCAGGCTTGAGGGAACTGAGAAAGTCTGCCCCCCACCTGATCCGATCCCGGATTGGGGGCAAACCCTTCATGCTGATTTGGAATCAGCTGTGGGTTTCTTTGATTGTTTCCCAATTGATTGTTCCAAGACTGATTGGGTTTCCAAGAAGGCTTGGATTATTCCTACTTGGAAGAAGAAGGGGAAGGCTTTCCTCTGAAGTTACAAAAGGAACAAAAATGACTGACATCCTTTAGGCCTATTCTTCTTATCTTGAGGTAGAAAAGACCCTTTTCCACCCGTAATATCAGAGATAATTTCTGCAAAACCGGGTCCAAACAAGGTTTTGCCCTTGTAAGGAATCGCCAGAAGCTTGACTTTAGAGGAAACGTCCACAGACCAGGATTTCTAACATAATGCCCTGCAGGCTAGGACAGCGAAACTAAAAGTTTTAGCTCCTAGTGTAACAACCTGTAAAATGGCATCTGCAATAAAGGAATTGGCCAATTTAAGAGCTTTAATCCTATCCTGAATTTCATCCAAGGAAGTCTCTACTTGAAGAGAATCAGACAAAGCGTCGAACCAATAAGATGCCGCACTAGTCACGGTGACAATACACACCACAGGTTGCCATTGGAGACCTTTATGAACATAAATCTTTTTCAAATAAGCCTTCAGCTTCTTGTCCATCAGATCCTTAAAAGAGCAGCTATCCTCAATAGGAATAGTGGTTCTCTTAGCCAGAGTGGAAATGGCCCCTTCAACTTTGGGTACAGTATGCCAAGGGTCTTTAATGGAGTCTTCGACAGGAAACATTTTCTTAAAAATGGGAGATGGGGAAAAAGACACCCCTGGTTTCTCCCATACCTGTGAGATAATCTCCCTAGCACGGTACGACACAGGAAAAACCTCAGAAGTGGAAGGTTCATGAAAGAAACTATTAAGTTTACTATATTTCTTAGGAGTGACGACAGGGGTATTGGAGTCATCTAAAGTAGCTAAAACCTCCTTTAACAATACGCAAAGGTGTTCAAGCTTAAATCTGAAGGATACCACCTCAGTCTCAGAAGAAGGAATTATACTGTCCGAATCTGAGATTTCCCCTCAGAAAGTCCCAATGTATCTTCCTCATCAGACTTATGAGAAAAGGCAACTTGGGAAGCAGAACTGAGGACAGGCACCTTACTTTCTGAAATTCTAGATTTCCTCTTGCGTTTTCCCTGTAATCTGGGAATGCCAGCTAATGCCGCAGATACCACTGAAGATACCTGGGCAGCAATTTCTGCTTTTAAATAAACTCCACTAGGAGTTATAGAGGAACCACAGGGCCCTGCCTGTGACGCCATTGAGGCTTGGGACGTAGCAGGAGAAAGCTGAGGCAATATTTTAAAAGCATCATCTTGAGAGACATTAGGCTCACAAATCTTACCTTTATTTTGCAAAGTTTTCTTGACACATGAAGAACACAATTGCATAGGAGCTGCAATTTGTGCATCTAAACATAATAAGCATGAATTTATGAGAGCAGGTTCTTGCTCCATATCAGACATGTTGTGAAACAGTAAAAAAAAACTTGTACAGATAAGTTTCAAAGATTTTAATATTCAATTAAAATAAGCTAAGGAAAAAATACACTTTAAATTTTATCTCAAATTAGGATCGATCCCCAGCTAAAAATATGTGAGAAAAGTTAAGAAAAAACATTGAATAAACATCAAATATGAAGTAAAGTCGGTCATGTCACCGCAACTGCCGAGCTCAAATTACTGCTGCGACACAGAGAGGCACTAAAAATAGCTTCCTGGTACACCAAGTATCAGAAATAACCGTTTTTTCAAATCGGACAGTTTAAAATGTTGCATTGGTTTATTTTAAAGCAAAGGGGGAATAAATAAGCTGCTGAAATAGAAAATTTAGCCTTGCTTTCAGTTTAAACTTGAATTGTTTTATCAAGTAAATATGTGTCAGAAAATAAAGCCTAATAAAAACATTTTACCCTTTCTTTTTTAAAGAGTTTAAATGTTAGTCTCACACATGCTACAGTGCCTGCTTCATGCCCCAGTGTAACCCATACAACAGGATTATCTATGTCCCAATAAAAAAGCAGTGTCTTTTAAGTTGTTATGTGCATGGTCTCCCTAACTGGAAGAAAAAGCACTTACGCTATTTATTGCAAATACACTGGTGCCAACCTTGCCACTTTATATATTTTACCTTTTCTAAGAAAGTAAAACATAATTTATGTAAGAACTTACCTGATAAATTCATTTCTTTCATATTAGCAAGAGTCCATGAGCTAGTGACGTATGGGATATACATTCCTACCAGGAGGGGCAAAGTTTCCCAAACCTCAAAATGCCTATAAATACACCCCTCACCACACCCACAATTCAGTTTAACGAAAAGCCAAGAAGTGGGGTGATAAGAAAGGAGCGAAAGCATCAAAAATAAGGAATTGGAATAATTGTGCTTTATACAAAAAAATCATAACCACCACAAAAAAAGGGTGGGCCTCATGGACTCTTGCTAATATGAAAGAAATGAATTTATCAGGTAAGTTCTTACATAAATTATGTTTTCTTTCATGTAATTAGCAAGAGTCCATGGGCTAGTGACGTATGGGATAATGAATACCCAAGATGTGGAACTTCCACGCAAGAGTCACTAGAGAGGGAGGGATAAAATAAAGACAGCCAATTCCGCTGAAAAATAATAATAATCCACAACCCAAAACAAAAGTTTTTAATCTCAAAATAATGAAATTATAAGCAGAAGAATCAAACTGAAACAGCTGCCTGAAGTACTTTTCTACCAAAAACTGCTTCAGAAGAAGAAAACACATCAAAATGGTAGAATTTAGTAAAAGTATGCAAAGAAGACCAAGTTGCTGCTTTGCAAATCTGATCAACAGAAGCTTCATTCCTAAATGCCCAGGAAGTAGGAACTGACCTAGTAGAATGAGCCGTAATTCTTTGAGGCGGGGAATTACCCGACTCTACATAAGCATGATGAATCAAAGACTTTAACCAAGATGCCAAAGAAATGGCGGAGGCCTTCTGACCTTTTCTGGAACCAGAAAAGATAACAAATAGACTAGAAGTCTTTCTAAAATCCTTAGTAGCTTCAACATAATATTTCAAAGCTCTTACTACATCCAAAGAATGTAAAGATCTCTCCTTTGAATTCTTAGGATTAGGACATAATGAAGGAACAACAATCTCTCTACTAATGTTGTTAGAATTCACAACCTTAGGTAAAAAATTAAATGAAGTTCGCAACACTGCCTTATCCTGATGAAAAATCAGAAAAGGAGATTCACAAGAAAGAGCAGATAACTCAGAAACTCTTCTAGCAGAAGAGATGGCCAAAAGGAACAGAACTTTCCAAGAAAGTAATTTAATGTCCAGAGAATGCATAGGTTCAAACGGAGGAGCTTGTAAAGCCCTCAGATCCAAATTAAGACTCCAAGGAGGAGAAATTGACTTAATGACAGGTTTGATACGAACCAAAGCCTGTACAAAACAATGAATATCAGGAAGAATAGCAATCTTTCTGTGAAAAAGAACAGAAAGAGCAGAGATTTGTCCTTTCAAGGAACTTGCAGACATACCTTTATCCAAACCATCCTGAAGAAACTGTAAAATTCTAGGAATTCTGAACGAATGCCAGGAGAATTTATGAGAAGAACACTAAGAAATGTAAGCCTTCCAGACTCGATAATAAATCTTCCTAGACACAGATTTACGAGCCTGTAACATAGTATTAATTACTGAGTCAGAGAAACCTCTATGACTAAGAATCAAGCGTTCAATTTCCATACCTTCAAATTTAATGATTTGAGATCCTGATGGAAAAAAGGGCCTTGAGATAGAAGGTCTGGTCTTAATGGAAGAGTCCAAGGTTGGCAACTGGCCATCCGAATGAGATCCGCATACCAAAACCTGTGAGGCCATGCTGGAGCCACCAGCAGCACAAACGAACGTTCCATTAGAATTTTGGAAATCACTTTTGGAAGAAGAACTAGAGGCGGAAAGATATAGGCAGGATGATAATTCCAAGGAAGCGACAACGCATCCACTGCCTCCGCCTGAGGGTCCCTGGATCTGGACAGACACCTGGGAAGTTTCTTGTTTAGATGAGAGGCCATCAGATCTATTTCTGGAAGACCCCAGATTTGAACAATCTGAAGAAATACCTCTGGGTGAAGGGACCATTCGCCCGGATGTAACGTCTGGCGACTGAGATAATCCGCTTCCCAATTGTCTACACCTGGGATGTGAACAGGAGCTGGATTCCGCCCATACAAGTATCCGAGATACTTCTTTCATAGCCTGAGGACTGTGAGTCCCACCTTGACGATTGACATATGCCACGGTTGTGACATTGTCTGTCTGAAAGCAAATAAAAGATTCTCTCTTCAGAAGAGGCCAGGACTGAAGAGCTCTGAAAATCGCACGGAGTTCCAAAATGTTGATTGGTAATCTCGCCTCTTGAGATTTCCAAACCCCCTGCGCTGTCAGAGATCCCCAAGGTAGTCCCTTCAACTAAACGATGGTGATCTATCCACCATGTCAGAGAGTGTCGTACATTGGGATTTAAGGATATTAATTGTGATATCTTTGTATAATCCCTGCACCATTGGTTCAGCATACAAAGCTGAAGAGGTCGCATGTGAAAACGAGCAAAGGGGATCGCGTCCGATGCAGCAGTCATGAGACCTAGAATTTCCATGCACAAAGCTACCGAAGGGAATGATAGAGACTGAAGGTTTCGACAGGCTGAAACCAATTTCAGACGTCTCTTTTCTGTTAGAGACAAGGTCATGGACACTGAATCTATTTGAAAACCCAAAAAGGTTACCTTTGTCTGAGGAATCAACGAACTCTTTGGTAAATTGATCCTCCAACCATGTTTTTGAAGAAACAACACAAGTTGATTCGTGTGAGATTCTGCAGAATGTAAAGACTGAGCAAGTACCAAGATATCGTCCAAATAAGGAAATACCGCAATACCCTGTTCTCTGATTACAGAGAGAAGGGCACCGAGAACCTTTGAAAAGATCCTTGGAGCTGTTGCTAGGCCAAACGGAAGGGCCACAAACTGGTAATGCTTGTCTAGAAAAGAGAATCTCAGAAACTGAAAGTGATCTGGATGAATCGGAATATGAAGATATGCATCCTGTAAATCTACTGTGGACATATAATGCCCTTGCTGAACAAAAGGCAGAATAGTCCTTATAGTTACCATTTTGAATGTTGGTATCCTTACATAAAGATTCCATATCTTTAGATCCAGAACTGGTCTGAAGGAATTCTCCTTCTTTGGTACAATGAATAGATTTGAGTAAAACCCCAGACCCTGTTCCAGAACTGGAACAGGCACAATTACCCCGGCTAACTCTAGATCTGAAACACATTTCAGAAATGCCTGAGCTTTCACTGGGTTTATTGGAATGCGAGAGAGAAAAAATCTCTTCGCAGGTGGCCTTATCTTGAAACCTATTCTGTACCCTTGAGAAACAATGTTCTGAATCTAAAGACTGTGAATCGAATTGATCCAAATGTCTTTGAAAAATCGTAACCTGCCCCCTACCAGCTGAGCTGAAAAGAGGGCCGCACCTTCATGTGGACTTAGAAGCTGGTTTTGACTTTCTAAAAGGCTTGGTTTTATTCCAGATTGGAGAAGGTTTCCAGACAGAAACCGTTCCTTTAGGGGAAGGGTCAGGCTTCTGTTCCTTATTCTGACGAAAGGAACGAAAACGATTAGCAGCCCTGTATTTACCTTTAGAATTTTTGTCCTGAGGCAAAAATGTTCCTTTCCCCCCAGTAACAGTTGAAATAATAGAATCCAACTGGGAACCAAATAATTTATTACCTTGGAAAGAAAGAGCAAGCAAAGTTGATTTGGAAGACATATCTGCCTTCCAAGTTTTAAGCCATAAAGCTCTTCTAGCTAAAATAGCTAAAGACATATACCTGACATCAACTCTAATGATATCAAAGATGGCATCACAAATAAAGTTATTAGCATGTTGAAGAAGTTTAACAATGCTATGTGTATTATGGTCTGATACTTGTTGTGCTAAAGCCTCCAACCAAAAAGTGGAAGCGGCAGCAACATCAGCCAAAGAAATAGCAGGCCTAAGAAGATTACCTGAACATAAATAAGCTTTCCTCAGAAAGGATTCAATCTTCCTATCTAAAGGATCCTTAAAGGAAGTACTATCTGCCGTAGGAATAGTAGTACGTTTAGCAAGAGTAGAGATAGCCCCATCAACTTTAGGGATTTTGTCCCAAAACTCTAATCTATCAGATGGCACAGGATACAATTTCTTAAACCTTTGAGAAGGAGTAAATGAAGTACCCATATTATTCCATTCCCTAGAAATTACTTCAGAAATAGCATCAGGGACAGGAAAAACTTCTGGAATAACCATAGGAGGTTTAAAAACCGAATTTAAACGCTTAGTAAATTTAGTATCAAGAGGACTAGAATCCTCCATTTCTAAAGCGATTAAAACTTCTTTAAGTAAAGAGCGAATAAATTCCATCTTAAATAAATATGAAGATTATCAGTGTCAATATCTGAGACAGAATCCTCTGAACCAGAAAAATCCTCATCAGAAACAGACAAATCAGAATTATGACGGTCATTTAAAATTTCATCTGAAAAATGAGAAGTTTTAAAAGACCTTTTACGTTTATTGGAAGGAGGAATAACAGACATAGCCTTCCTAATAGATTTAGAAACAAATTTTCTTATATTAACAGGAACATCCTGAGTATTAGATGTTGAGGGAACAGCAACAGGTAATGGTATATTACTAATGGAAATACTATCTGCATTAGCAAGTTTATCATGACATTCATCACAAACTACAGCCGGAGGAACAGTTACCAAAAGTTTACAACAAATACACTTAACTTTGGTAGAACCAGCATCAGGCAGCGTCTTTCCAGAAGTAGATTCTGATCCAGGGTCAATCTGAGACATCTTGCAATATGTAATAGAAAAAACAACATATAAAGCAAAATTATCAAATTCCTTAAATGACAGTTTCAGGAATGGGAAAGAATGCCAATGAACAAGCCTCTAGCAACCAGAAGCAATGAAAAATGAGACTGAAATAATGTGAAAAACAGGTGGAGACAAAAATGACGCCCACATTTTTTAGCGCCAAAAAAAGACGCCCACATTATTGGCGCCTAAATTTTTTTGGCGCCAAGAATGACGCCACATCCGGAACGCCAACATTTTTGCCGCAAAACGAAAAAATGACATAATCACGAACAACTTCCGGCGTCAAGAATGACGCCGGAAATGACAACAGAAATTTTTTGCTAAAAAAAAATCTGCGCCAAGAATGACGCAATAAATTGAAGCATTTTCAGCCCCCGCGAGCCTAACAGCCCACAGGGAAAAAAGTCAATTTGAAAACAATTTTTAAGGTAAGAAAACAATTGAATATTCATATGCATTAACCCAAATAATGAAACTGACTGTCTGAAATAAGGAATATTGATCATCCTGAATCAAGGCAAATATAAGTTTAAAGACATATATTTAGAACTTTACATATAAAGTGCCCAACCATAGCTTAGAGTGTCACAAAAAATAAGACTTACTTACCCCAGGACACTCATCTTCATATAGTAGATAGCCAAACCAGTACTGAAACGAGAATCAGTAGAGGTCATGGTATATAAGAGTATATCGTCGATCTGAAAAGGGAGGTAAGAGATGAATCTCTATGACCGATAACAGAGAACCTATGAAATAGACCCCGTAGAAGGAGACCATTGAATTCAAATAGGCAATACTCTCTTCACATCCCTCTGACATTCACTGCACGCTGAGAGGAAAACCGGGCTCCAGCCTGCTGCGAAGCGCATATCAACGAAGAATCTAGCACAAACTTACTTCACCACCTCCACGGGAGGCAAAGTTTGTAAAACTGAATTGTGGGTGTGGTGAGGGGTGTATTTATAGGCATTTTGAGGTTTGGGAAACTTTGCCCCTCCTGGTAGGAATGTATATCCCATACGTCACTAGCTCATGGACTCTTGCTAATTACATGAAAGAAATAGTATTTTAAAACTGTTAAAATCCTTTGGGCCACTGATTCCTGTGTGGTTATGTAGGGCGTGAGCCCCTTTATACAATCCAAAAGATTTATATGGCAAAGAACCCCTTTCAAAATAGCAGAAACTTATTTAGAAAAGGGAAAATATGTGATTTGACAAGGTTGACACCAGTTTGTTTGTATAAAAAGCATTTGGCCAGGCTGAGAACATGTCTGTGCTATAAAGGGGCTCACGCCCTGTATATATCCACACAGAAATAAGTGGCCCACAGGATTTTAACCCCTTTAAAATACCACTTATTTAGAAAAGGTAAAATATATGAGTGGCAAGGTTGTCACCAATTTGTTTGCTATAAAGAATGTTGGGCCAGGCTGACATTAGGGCTATGATTACGGCTAAGTGCCGAAACATGTAAGCCGTTGGTGTCACGCTCATGCACCATTTGTTTTTGTTCCTGTACTGCCTCCAGCCTATGTTGGCTTATTTAACTTTTTCCAAATAAAGTTTTATATTTCATTTGCTGGATCCTGCTCTATGTTTTTTCTATTCTATGAGTGACCCAAAGAATGTTAACCCTTTTAAAATACCAATTACTTATTCAGAAAAGGTAAAATATATAAAGTGGCAAGGTTGGCACCAATTTGTTTGCCATAAAGAGCGTTGGACAAGGCTGATAACATGTCTGTCCCATGAAAAGACTCACGCCTTGTATATATCCACACATAAATGAGTGGTGCCATCATTGCTATCTGTTTATTGCAATATAAGATGATTTTTTTTTTTTTAAATGTAAGTTTGTTTAGGTTTTTGGAAAGTATTTTTTTATTTAAACTAAAAATAATGCTGGATATTTTGTTTAGAAATCTTTGTTTTGCAAATTGCAATCAGTTGCAGAATAAGAAGCTGACTGAATAAGAAGACAACTTCAGCCTTGTACATTTTACAGCTTTCTTGTTCTTAATGTTCATTCACAGTGGTTACCTTATAAATGACAATCAGCATAAACCACTGTAAGTAAACATTAAGCACAAGAAAGCTGCAAAATGTTTAGCTTTCACAATTATTGTCTATAGGTTGTTTGTTACATTAAAGTTGATGAACAAAAAAACAAACAAAACAAAACTGAGTGGAGGTCACATGTTTCCTGTCTAGAGTGGAGCTCCAGTCTGCAGCCAGACTCCTTTGGAAAATTTAGCAATTTCTAATACCCAGAACTTGAAATGCACCCTGCTGACTTCTCATATTTGTCCCTAACTTATCTGATAATAAAATTATTAAAACAATGCACTCTATACTAACCAGGGCTAGCCTTGTTGTCTGTGGACTTAAGCCCAGATTGGCTCCTCCAAATAAGGCAAATGGTGGGTGAAGTTTGGCTATTGAAAAATAATTGCAGTATAAAAGATGTTAATTTGTTTTAAAAATGTTAAACTTTGTCTGAAAGGTCTTATACGTACAAGGTGTTTATTGTCCCTTAGCTCACAAGAGACCACATCCCTATTATTTTTTAAAAAGATTAAAATAAAACATAACTTTTTTATATGATGATTATTCTTTTTTTCCACGCCCACAGTCATTACATGATGTATTGAGAATGATAGGTCATTAAAATTTGTTTGCAGTTATAATAGCTTGAGAATTGACTACCTTGATGTCACACTTGAAGGAGGGACACTTAAGAAACAAATTGTTTCTAGGATTTTTAGAAAACCAAGTGCGATACCAAGGGATCAATTCACAAACTTGAGGCGTATTACAAATGATGATACCGTGTATCAAGAAAAATCCCTTGAATTAAAGGATAGCTTAATAGCACAGAGATATAATCCAGTAGGTTTGGAAAAGGTCAGACAACAAATTGGTTTGAGACAACAATAGGAGGAACAATGTTGAAATTAAAAGCTTTGTTTTGACATCCAGTGTAGTATTTTCTACGGAATTCAGTAATCAGTTTAATGATATCGTTGGAATTCTAAAGAAAAAACTTCTTTGTGTTCTTTTCAGTGATCCAGTCTTGAGAGAGGATATGAGGCAATGTAAATGTGTATCAAAGAAACCAGTGACATTGGCTTCTAGGTTATCTCCTAGTTTGGGTAAGAGATCAAATGATTCTTAAATTACTTGGCTATATAAGAAGGAACATTTCAAATGTGGAGCAAGAACATGTTTAACTTGTGAAATGATGGCGGTCTCTCATTGATTCAAATGTTTGGTTGATAATAGGGTTTATCAAATGCCCTTTTGTGCAAATTGTAAAACAACATTTGCAATATATTTGCTTGAGTGCAAAGTTTGCCACATACAATATGTTTGTAAAACTACCAGGAAGGTCTACACCCAAGCATGAAAACAATTTAATGATATGAAAAATTATAAAAAGAGATTTTACTATTGCAAGACATTTTAACAAAATTAATTTCACGAATATTGCAGAATTTTCCATTAGGATTATTGATGGAGCAAGGTTGCCACCTAGAGGAGACAATTGATACAGGATTCTTGACAAAAAAGAACATTATTGGATTTACAAATTAAAGTGATTGTAAATCCTAGTGTTTGTGAAACGCTAGAATTTACAATTGGAAGTATAAAATACTTCATGCTGAAAAGCTCCTTTATTTGTTGGAAGCGTTCGCCGCACTGAGCTGCTCAAGCAGCCCACGGCAGAACAATATTTGCTGTGAGGTGACGTTTCCACCTCTTAGCAAATAGCTGTGTGTTCCAACTGGCGCCTCTTAGTAAAACGTCACCTCTTAGCAA
Organism: Bombina bombina; assembly: GCF_027579735.1. Lineage (NCBI taxonomy): Eukaryota > Metazoa > Chordata > Amphibia > Anura > Bombinatoridae > Bombina > Bombina bombina. The sequence goes on along the minus strand of NC_069499.1, from coordinate 303,789,144 downwards.
AACAGCGTTCTGCCGTGGGCTGCCTTAGCAGCTCAGTGCGGCGAACACTTCCAACAAATAAATGAGCTTTCAGCATTCAGTATTTTATACTTCATGAATGAAAGTCCCCTTTATTTGTTCCAATTGTAAATCCTAGCGTTTCACACATGCTAGGATTTACAATCACTTTAAGTACAAAAGCCCCAACAGGGTTAAATCTTGAGTGGGGCATAAGTTATTTTGTTTAATACTCTAATTTGTTTAACATCCTATTATAATTTTATGTAATCCATTGAGTGTCAAAAGATTTTGTATTTCAATATGATATATATGTGGTTGCTTTTAACAGGGTTTTCTTTTCTTGTTAATTATGTGATGTTTTGCACGTATGAATAATTTGCACTATATATAGCATAGAACAAAGTGAAGCCGTTGGTCTATGAGTAAGCGCCACTAGGGGGCGTGAAACACGCAAGACCGAGAGCTTAACATGTATGCTTGTCAGTTTTAACTTTTTGGAATAAAGTCCTGTTTTTACTCATGCCCCTGGGGTGCAGCCATTTTGTTCTACTTTATGCATTGCTGCATGAGGTATTATTGGGTAAAGAATGTTCAAAACCGCAGCAAAAAATAAATGATAAAATGTTCACCCTGTTGATGAAATTAAAGGGACATGAAACCCCACATTTTCCCTTCATGATGCAGACAAAGCATAAAACTGTAAACAACTTTCCAATTTACTACTATTATCAAATTTACTTAGCTGAACACATCTGGTAAGCCAATGGCAAGAGACATGTATGTGTACTTGCAGAAGAAAGGATTTCCATGCAAATAAACCATTCTGTTTTCTCTAATGGTCTATTATGACAGCACAGAGATTGTATTTTTTCTTATATATGAGAATGTACCACAACAAATCACTGAAATTAAATCAGAAATTTAGCAAAAACAGAATTGTATTCCTTTAGAACTTTTCATCCAAACTAAAGGCTCCATTTATGAAGCAGCGGATGCTCCTTAACCAATCTGCCACCTTTTAGGCAGCGGATTGAAATCATCCCGATCCAATCAGGATGATTGACAGCCGCTGCTAGCGGCTGATTGGCCGCTAGTGAGCAGGGGACGGCATTGCACAAGCATTTCACTTTAGCAATGTCGAGCGGACATGATTTTCTATAGTGAATTAAGTCCACTTAATATTTAGTAAATCTACCCCTAAGCCTCCTCAAAGGCAATAGTATGAAACTGATAAAACTTGGAGCAAGTCTGCACACATTTGTCAAAGTTTTTTTGGTGCTTCAATGTGCACAAAACAGCCACTGATTATCAAATCAGCCATCTCAGGGGGAAAAACGGTGCAGGGCCAACATCTGTGTATATATATATATATGAGCTGCAGGAGAGCCCTCTCACTTCTAAGTCAATCTGCCAGGGTGCATGCAGGAGTTGAATAATAGCAATGAACAAATGGCAGCACTCACTGGTCCTTTAAATGTATATTTTATTGTGTGACGTTTCGGGGACCGTATCCCCTTTCTCAGACGTAAACTGATAAAACTTGGAGCAAGTCTGCACACATTTGTCAAAGTTTTTTTTGGTGCTTCAATGTGCACAAAACAGCCACTGATTATCAAATCAGCCATCTCAGGGGGAAAAATGGTGCAGGACCAACATCTGTATATATATATATATATATATATATATATATATATATATATATATATATATATATATATATATATATATATATATATATATATAAAAAGTTGTGTCACCATGACAATCCAGCTATACATAAAGATCACATAGGCCTAGATTTGGAGTTCGGCGGTAGCCGTCAAAACCAGCGTTAGAGGCTCCTAACGCTGGTTTTGGCCGCCCACTGGTATTTGGAGTCAGTGATTAAAGGGTCTAACGCTCACTTTTTAGCCGCGACTTTTCCATACCGCAGATACCCCTACGCCATTTGCGTATCCTATCTTTTCAATGGGATCTTTCTAACGCCGGTATTTAGAGTCGTTTCTGAAGTGAGCGTTAGAGCTCTAACGACAAAATTCCAGCCGCCTGAAAATAGCAGGAGTTAAGAGCTTTCTGGCTAACGCCGGTTCATAAAGCTCTTAACTACTGTACCCTAAAGTACACTAACACCCATAAACTACCTATGTACCCCTAAACCGAGCTCCCCCCACATCGCCGCCACTCGATTAAAATTTTTAACCCCTAATCTGCCGACCGCCACCTACGTTATACTTATGTACCCCTAATCTGCTGCCCCTAACCCCGCCGACCCCTGTATTACATTTATTAACCCCTAACCTGCCCCCCACAACGTCGCCGCCAGCTACTTAAAATAATTAACCCCTAATCTTCCGACCGCAAAGCGCCGCCACCTACGTTATCCCTATGTACCCCTAATCTGCTACCCCTAACACCGCCGACCCCTATATTATATTTATTAACCCCTAATCTGCCCCCCTCAACGTCACCGACACCTGCCTACACTTATTAACCCCTAATCTGCCGAGCGGACCTGAGCGCTACTATAATAAAGTTATTAACCCCTAACCCGCCTCACTAACCCTATAATAAATAGTATTAACCCCCTAATCTGCCCTCCCTAACATCGCCGACACCTAACTTCAATTATTAACCCCTAATCTGACGACCGGAGCTCACCGCTATTCTAATAAATTGATTAACCCCTAAAGCTAAGTCTAACCCTAACACTAACACCCCCCCTAACTTAAATATAATTTACATCTAACGAAATAAATTAACTCTTATTAAATAAATTATTCCTATTTAAAGATAAATACTTACCTGTAAAATAAATCCTAATATAGCTACAATATAAATTATAATTATATTATAGCTATTTTAGGATTAATATTTATTTTACAGGCAACTTGGTATTTATTTTAACTAGGTACAATAGCTATTAAATAGTTACCTAGTTAAAATAATAACAAATTTACCTGTAAAATAAATCCTAACCTAAGATATAATTAAACCTAACACTACCCTATCAATAAAATAATTAAACACAATTCCTACAAATAAATACAATTACATAAACTAGCTAAAGTACAAAAAATAAAAAAGAACTAAGTTACAAAAAATAAAAAAATATTTACAAACATAAGAAAAATATTACAACAATTTTAAACTAATTACACCTACTCTAAGCCCCCTAATAAAATAACAAAGCCCCCGAAAATAAAAAATTCCCTACCCTATTCTAAATTAAAAAAGTTACAAGCTCTTTTACCTTACCAGCCCTGAACAGGGCCCTTTGCGGGGCATGCCCCAAGAATTTCAGCTCTTTTGCCTGTAAAAGAATAAATACAATACCCCCCCCCAACATTACAACCCACCACCCACATACCCCTAATCTAACCCAAACCCCCCTTAAATAAACCTAACACTAAGCCCCTGAAGATCTTCCTACCTTGTCTTCACCATACCAGGTTCACCGATCCGTCCTGGCTCCAACATCTTCATCCAACCCAAGCGGGGGTTGGCGATCCATCATCCGGTGCTGAAGAGGTCCAGAAGAGGCTCCAAAGTCTTCCTCCTATCCGGCAAGAAGAGGACATCCGGACCGGCAAACATCTTCTCCAAGCGGCATCTTCGATCTTCTTCCATCCGGTGCGGAGCGGGTCCATCTTGAAGCAGGCGACGCGGATCCATCCTCTTCTTCCGTTGTCTCCCGACTAATGACGGTTCCTTTAAGGGACGTCATCCAAGATGGCGTCCCTCGAATTCCGATTGGCTGATAGGATTCTATCAGCCAATCGGAATTAAGGTAGGAATTTTCTGATTGGCTGATGGAATCAGCCAATCAGAATCAAGTTCAATCCGATTGGCTGATCCAATCAGCCAATCAGATTGAGCTCGCATTCTATTGGCTGATCGGAACAGCCAATAGAATGCGAGCTCAATCTGATTGGCTGATTGGATCAGCCAATCGGATTGAACTTGATTCTGATTGGCTGATTCCATCAGCCAATCAGAAAATTCCTACCTTAATTCCGATTGGCTGATAGAATCCTATCAGCCAATCGGAATTCGAGGGACGCCATCTTGGATGACGTCCCTTAAAGGAACCGTCATTAGTCGGGAGACAACGGAAGAAGAGGATGGATCCGCGTCGCCTGCTTCAAGATGGACCCGCTCCGCACCGGATGGAAGAAGATCGAAGATGCCGCTTGGAGAAGATGTTTGCCGGTCCGGATGTCCTCTTCTTGCCGGATAGGAGGAAGACTTTGGAGCCTCTTCTGGACCTCTTCAGCACCGGATGATGGATCGCCAACCCCCGCTTGGGTTGGATGAAGATGTTGGAGCCAGGACGGATCGGTGAACCTGGTATGGTGAAGACAAGGTAGGAAGATCTTCAGGGGCTTAGTGTTAGGTTTATTTAAGGGGGTTTGGGTTAGATTAGGGGTATGTGGGTGGTGGGTTGTAATGTTGGGGGGGGGGTATTGTATTTATTCTTTTACAGGCAAAAGAGCTGAAATTCTTGGGGCATGCCCCGCAAAGGGCCCTGTTCAGGGCTGGTAAGGTAAAAGAGCTTGTAACTTTTTTAATTTAGAATAGGGTAGGGAATTTTTTATTTTCGGGGGCTTTGTTATTTTATTAGGGGGCTTAGAGTAGGTGTAATTAGTTTAAAATTGTTGTAATATTTTTCTTATGTTTGTAAATATTTTTTTATTTTTTGTAACTTAGTTCTTTTTTATTTTTTGTACTTTAGCTAGTTTATGTAATTGTATTTATTTGTAGGAATTGTGTTTAATTTATTGATAGTGTAGTGTTAGGTTAATTGTAGGTAATTGTAGGTAGTTTATTTAATTATTTTATTGATAGGGTAGTGTTAGGTTTAATTGTAACTTAGGTTAGGATTTATTTTACAGGTAAATTTGTTATTATTTTAACTAGGTAACTATTTAATAGCTATTGTACCTAGTTAAAATAAATACCAAGTTGCCTGTAAAATAAATATTAATCCTAAAATAGCTATAATATAATTATAATTTATATTGTAGCTATATTAGGATTTATTTTACAGGTAAGTATTTATCTTTAAATAAGAATAATTTATTTAATAAGAGTTAATTTATTTCGTTAGATGTAAATTATATTTAAGTTAGGGGGGTGTTAGTGTTAGGGTTAGACTTAGCTTTAGGGGTTAATCAATTTATTAGAATAGCGGTGAGCTCCGGTTGTCAGATTAGGGGTTAATAATTGAAGTTAGGTGTCGGCGATGTTAGGGAGGGCAGATTAGGGGTTAATACTATTTATGATAGGGTTAGTGAGGCGGATTAGGGGTTAATAACTTTATTATAGTAGCGCTCAGGTCCGCTCGGCAGATTAGGGGTTAATAAGTGTAGGCAGGTGTCGGCGACGTTGAGGGGGGCAGATTAGGGGTTAATAAATATAATATAGGGGTCGGCGATGTTAGGGCAGCAGATTAGGGGTACATAGGGATAACGTAGGTTGCGGCGGTTTACGGAGCGGCAGATTAGGGGTTAATAATAATATGCAGGGGTCAGCGATAGCGGGGGCGGCAGATTAGGGGTTAATAAGTGTAAGGTTAGGGGCGTTTAGACTCGGGGTACATGTTAGAGTGTTAGGTGCAGACGTAGGAAGTGTTTCCCCATAGGAAACAATGGGGCTGCGTTAGGAGCTGAACGCTGCTTTTTTGCAGGTGTTAGGTTTTTTTTCAGCTCAAACAGTCCCATTGTTTCCTATGGGGGAATCGTGCACGAGCACGTTTTTGAGGCTGGCCGCGTCCGTAAGCAACTCTGGTATCGAGAGTTGCATTTGCGGTAAAAATGCTCTACGCTCCTTTTTTGGAGCCTAACGCAGCATTTGTTAGAACTCTCGATACCAGAGTTAAATTTATGGTGCGGCCAGAAAAAAGCCCGCGGAGCGTTAACAGCCCTTTTACCGCCAAACTCCAAATCTAGGCCATAGAGAGCAACCATTTCTGAGAAAGAAAAAAAAGACATGGTTACCAAATCTACCTTAGTGAAAAATTAGGTGGGAGATTAACAACATAGGTCCCTTAATTGTTATAAATGCTCTCATAATGATCAGGAAACTAGTCTGAAAAGTGAGAATCCAAAGGGAAATCTCAGTTAGTGGTACAATAGAACTAGGCTATTGAACAGGTTTGAGTCAATGTAAATGGAATATATGAAGACCTATTCCACATTATGTGGCAGATCTCTGGTTTTCTGGACTGTAATACGTTTCAGAAAAAAGGTATTTTCATCATTGTTTATTGATGATTACTCAATCACTTAAATCACGCTATAAGCATACAGACATCCAATTTTTTGTAAATGAAAAGTTACTAATATTAAAAGTCCCTGAAAAAGGGACCACGTTTTTTGGAGTTTCAAAACTGTGTGAGCCCATCATATAACAGTTCTCAAAAACCACAAGGATAGCTGATATGTTAAGGCAAAGAGTTAAAAATGTCAGGAATGATAAAAACATGAATGAATTAGTTGCAAGCATGTTTACAACCAATCCAGAACAGATACAGAGGAAATGCACAAAAGTTAGCATTTAAAGAGCAGTGGGAAGTCACAGAGGCAGACGACTGATTTTACCATTTCTTCATCACCCTGACAAAAAGAGATTCTTTGTAGAGCTCCTTTCCAGAATCCTCAGATCTGAACAAGACTGATTTAGTATTTGTTTTAACCACACAGAGAGAAGAGACCAGTCATAGAAACACCTGCTGTTTGTTTCCCACTTGAGCTCCTCTCCTCTTTTGAGACACCTGAGGCTGATAATCTGATACAACTATACAACATGAGTTTTTACCTGAGGTTTTAATGGTGTTTCACCTCATACAGGAACTCCTGCACTCCTGTAATACAGACTCTAGGTCCAAAGCTAGAATGTCCTCTGCTATGAGGGCTAACAAGCAGAAATCCCATTTACTTTCAACTTGTAATGATAGCGCGTGGCGCCACTTGTAATCTGGCTCTAAATGAACAAATCCTGTACATGTAGGGAAGAAATGGGATAATTCATGAAGTAAACAATGCAAGGATAGAATCCCTCCTCATGCTGTGAGCGTAAGAGGTGGTGAAGAAAGGAGGAAGTGCAGTGAAGTTCTACTTTGTAGAAAGAAAGGTTAATCCATCTACATGGACAGAGGCAGGTATGTTGTATATGAGAGTAGATAACCACAGTCCTTACTGGAGCAGGTATGGTGTTCATGTTGTAAGCAGACAATTTAAAATGAAGGCCTCTAGCTACAAAAATTCTGCAGGTTAATTACAAAGATGCAAAACGGCTAAACACATAGTTAAAGTCAGCTTCAGAGCAGCAATCCACTACTGGGACCTAGCTGAACAAATCTGGTGAGTCACCAGGCATAAGTGCGTAGCCACCAATGAGCAGCTATTTCCCAGTAGTGCATTGCTGCTCCTGGGCCTACATAGGTATGCTTTTTTCACAAAGGATACCAACAGAGTAACATTTATTTGATTATAGAAGTAAATGGGAAAGTTTCTTAAATTAAACATGCTCTGTGTAAACCATGAAAGTTTACTTTTGACTTTCATGTGCTTTTAAGCTGCACAGTATTAAATTTATTGGAAATTACTCCTTTGGGTTTACTTTTGCAATTGAAATAGCAGTTTATTCTTATTGAAACCACCACCCACAATGAAAATGTCAGTACCTAAGTATTAGCCTTTGTGTACAGAGAGAAAGAATGGATAAGCAGTTCTAATCTTCTTGCAGGTTCAACCCATTTGAATGGCCATGTTTTTGAGAACAATGAGTTGTGGTTTCAATGACCAAATACTGCTATTTCAAATGCTAAAGAAGCAATTTCCTATACATTTAATACTCTACAGTGGGTAAAACAAGTCATTGGGTGCACATTTAGGGGGAATAAAAATTACTGTATGTTGTCCTTTTACGGCACTGACATATTCTAACTTGCATTACAATTGAAATAATATCTTTCCTAGTTCTCTTCTCCTGGTATGTGGATAGTGGATTTTGTCAAGAAGTTGATTTATGTTCAGTGAACCTCTATTGAGAAGTCTCACATTGCCCCTGTGTTTCTCCTGTGCTTCTTGCAATTGTTCCAGCTGGTAAATACAGGGAGTGCAGAATTATTAGGCAAATGAGTATTTTGACCACATCATCCTCTTTATGCATGTTGTCTTACTCCAAGCTGTATAGGCTCGAAAGCCTACTACCAATTAAGCATATTAGGTGATGTGCATCTCTGTAATGAGAAGGGGTGTGGTCTAATGACATCAACACCCTATATCAGGTGTGCATAATTATTAGGCAACTTCCTTTCCTTTGGCAAAATGGGTCAAAAGAAGGACTTGACAGGCTCAGAAAAGTAAAAAATAGTGAGATATCTTGCAGAGGGATGCAGCACTTTTAAAATTGCAAAGCTTCTGAAGCGTGATCATCGAACAATCAAGCGTTTCATTCAAAATAGTCAACAGGGTCGCAAGAAGCGTGTGGAAAAACCAAGGCGCAAAATAACTGCCCATGAACTGAGAAAAGTCAAGCGTGCAGCTGCCAAGATGCCACTTGCCACCAGTTTGGCCATATTTCAGAGCTGCAACATCACTGGAGTGCCCAAAAGCACAAGGTGTGCAATACTCAGAGACATGGCCAAGGTAAGAAAGGCTGAAAGACGACCACCACTGAACAAGACACACAAGCTGAAACGTCAAGACTGGGCCAAGAAATATCTCAAGACTGATTTTTCTAAGGTTTTATGGACTGATGAAATGAGAGTGAGTCTTGATGGGCCAGATGGATGGGCCCGTGGCTGGATTGGTAAAGGGCAGAGAGCTTCAGTCCGACTCAGACGCCAGCAAGGTGGAGGTGGAGTACTGGTTTGGGCTGGTATCATCAAAGGTGGAGGATGGAGTCAAGCTCAACTCCCAGTCCTACTGCCAGTTTCTGGAAGACACCTTCTTCAAGCAGTGGTACAGGAAGAAGTCTGCATCCTTCAAGAAAAACATGATTTTCATGCAGGACAATGCTCCATCACACGCGTCCAAGTACTCCACAGCGTGGCTGGCAAGAAAGGGTATAAAAGAAGAAAATCTAATGACATGGCCTCCTTGTTCACCTGATCTGAACCCCATTGAGAACCTGTGGTCCATCATCAAATGTGAGATTTACAAGGAGGGAAAACAGTACACCTCTCTGAACAGTGTCTGGGAGGCTGTGGTTGCTGCTGCACGCAATGTTGATGGTGAACAGATCAAAACACTGACAGAATCCATGGATGGCAGGCTTTTGAGTGTCCTTGCAAAGAAAGGTGGCTATATTGGTCACTGATTTGTTTTTGTTTTGTTTTTGAATGTCAGAAATGTATATTTGTGAATGTTGAGATGTTATATTGGTTTCACTGGTAAAAATAAATAATTGAAATGGGTATATATTTGTTTTTTGTTAAGTTGCCTAATAATTATGCACAGTAATAGTCACCTTGCCTAATAATTCTCCACTCCCTGTACTTTGACTGGATACTTATATGCAGATGTGACTCTGATGATGCCAGATTTATAAAATGTTAGAGGTGAAATCAAATTTGTGAACACATCAATGTGGTGCTACTAAAGAATGTGAGAACAAAATACAGTAACACTAAAATGCAGCAAACCAAGAATATACTTCTACCTAAAACTTCTTTGTAAAGACATCACAGCAGTTGGAAGCTTTTTCATGCGCTTTCTGGTTTGAAATCCTCTCCACACTGCCTGAATGACACGTGCTGCAGTGTGTAGTCTCTGCAAAGAAAGCAATCTGTTACTAGTTGAAAGATCTATGAATGAAACCATAAGCAATTTAAAGGGACAGTAAACACTTTGAAATTACATGAAACACCCGTTGTATAAAATTTTTAAAAGAAAATAATGTCTTGTTTGCAGCAAATGTTTTTCAATAGACAAACATTTGGAGGAGCCAATCTGGGCTTTAGCTTGGAGCTGACAAGGCTAGCCACGGTCATATTTTTAGTGTATAGTGCATTGTGTTGCAGCTAGGGTTGCCCCCTCAGCCATGTTTTCCTGGACACTTATGAGTAGGCTGACCATATTGCCGCTTTAAGAAGGAACACATATGAAAAATACATATGTGAGGGTTCTTATAAAAATCATTTCTTTAAACAGCCCTGAAAACAGCCGACATATGTATTTTTCATATGTGTCCCTTTTTAAAGCGGCAATATGGTCAGCCTACTTATGAGTTACACATGCTGCAGGGTGTGCAGGGAGGCACATGTATTGTATTTCTGGACAGCACTATTTATATGCACTATTAATATTCCTCCCTGAACACCCTGCAGCATGTGTAACTTATAAGTGTCCAGGAAAACATGGCTGAGGTTGCAACCCAAGTTGCAGCTGTTATCAGTTAAAGCCAAAAGCCAATTATGGAAAGACTTAGAGGCCTATCTATCAAGCTCCGAATGGAGCTTGAGGCCCTTTGTTTCTGGCGAGACTGCAGGCTCACCAGAAACAGCAGCTATGAAGCAGCAGTCTAAAGACCGCTGCTCCATAACCCTGTCCGCCTGCTCTGATGAGGCGGACAGGAATCGCCGGAATTCAACCCGATCGAGTACGATCGGGTTGATTGACAGCCCCCTGCTGGTGGCAGATTGGTCGCAAGTCTGCAGGGGGCGGCGTTGCACCAGCAGTTTACAAGAGCTGCTGGTGCAATTCTGAATACGGAGAGCGTATTGCTCTCTGCATTCAGCGATATCTGTCGGACATGATCCGCACTGTAGGATCAGGTCCGACAGACATTTCATAAATAGGCCTCTAGGTCTTGAGAAGTCTGACGGCTGATTTTTTTTCAGTTCTGAGAAATAGAAAATCCACAATTTTCAGAGCGAACTTACATGAAAATGGTGCAAAATACTGCAAAAACATAATTTATGCTTACCTGATAAATTTATTTCTCTTGTAGTGTATCCAGTCCACGGATCATCCATTACTTGTGGGATATTTTCTCCTTCCCAACAGGAAGTTGCAAGAGGATCACCCACAGCAGAGCTGCTATATAGCTCCTCCCCTCATTGCCATATCCAGTCATTCGAAGGAAACAAGCCGAGAAAGGAGAAACCATAGGGTGCAGTTGTGACTGTAGTTTAATTAAAATTTAGGCCTGCCTGAAAAGGACAGGGCGGGCCGTGGACTGGATACACTACAAGAGAAATAAATTTATCAGGTAAGCATAAATTATGTTTTCTCTTGTTAAGTGTATCCAGTCCACGGATCATCCATTACTTGTGGGATACCAATACCAAAGCTAAAGTACACGGATGATGGGAGGGACAAGGCAGGAACTTAAACGGAAGGAACCACTGCCTGTAGAACCTTTCTCCCAAAAACAGCCTCCGAAGAAGCAAAAGTATCAAATTTGTAAAATTTGGAAAAAGTATGAAGGGAAGCCACAGCTCTAGTAGAATGAGCTGTAATCCTTTCAGGAGGCTGATCCAGATTTAGTAGAGGGGACAAATCTGTGTAATCCCCATTCCACTGACTGAGCATGCATCATTGCAGCGGTCTGAGATGCAGGCGCGCGAATGGCACTATGCCCATCGCCGCTACCATTAAGCCGATTACTTCCATGCACTGAGCCACCGTGGGGCGCGGAATGGAGTGAAGAACACGGCAAGCATTTAGAAGTTTTGATAACCTGGACTCCGTCAGGTAAATTTTCATTTCTACAGAATCGATTAGAGTCCCTAGGAAGGAAACTCTCGTGAGAGGAGATAGAGAACTCTTTTCTTCGTTCACTTTCCACCCCTGCGACCTCAGGAATGCCAGAACTATCTCTGTATGAGATATAGCAATTTGAAAGCTTGACGCCTGTATCAGGATATCGTCCAGGTAAGGAGCCACCGCTATGCCTCGCGGTCTTAGGACCGCCAGAAGTGAGCCCAGAACCTTTGTAAAAATTCTTGGGGCTGTAGCCAACCCGAATTGAAGAGCTGCAAATTGGTAATGCCTGTCTAGAAAGGCAAACCTCAGGAACTGATGATGATTCTTGTGAATCGGAATGTGAAGGTAGGCATCCTTTAAGTCCACTGTGGTCATGTACTGAGCCTCTTGGATCATGGGTAAAATGGTTCGAATAGTTTCCATCTTGAATGACGGAACTCTGAGGAATTTGTTTAGGATCTTTAAATCCAAAATTGGTCTGAAGGTTCCCTCTTTTTTGGGAACCACAAACAGATTTGAATAAAACCCCTGTCCTTGTTCCGTCCGCGGAACTGGATGGATCACTCCCATTACAAGGAGATCTTGTACGCAGCTTAGGAATGCCTCTTTCTTTATCTGGTTTGCAGATAATCTTGAAAGGTGAAATCTCCCTTGCGGAGGAGAAGCTTTGAAGTCCAGAAGATATCCCTGAGATATGATCTCCAACGCCCAGGGATCCTGAACATCTCTTGCCCACGCCTGGGCGAAGAGAGAGAGTCTGCCCCCTACTAGATCCGTTGTCGGATAGGGGGCCGCTCCTTCATGCTGTCTTAGAGGCAGCAGCAGGCTTTCTGGCCTGCTTGCCCTTGTTCCAGGACTGGTTAGGTTTCCAGGCCTGCTTGGATTGAGCAAAAGTTCCCTCTTGTTTTGAAGCAGAGGAAGTTGATGCTGCACCTGCCTTGAAATTTCAAAAGGCACGAAAATTAGACTGTTTGGCCTTTGATTTGGCCCTGTCCTGAGGAAGGGTATGACCCTTACCTCCAGTAATGTCAGCAATAATTTCTTTCAAACCAGGCCCGAATAAGGTCTGCCCCTTGAAAGGAATGTTGAGTAATTTAGACTTTGAAGTCACATCAGCTGACCAGGATTTGAGCCATAGCACCCTACGCGCCTGAATGGCGAATCCGGAATTCTTAGCCGTTAGTTTAGTCAAATGAACAATGGCATCAGAAACAAACGAGTTAGCTAGCTTAAGAGTTCTAAGCTTGTCAACAATTTCAGTCAATGGAGCTGTATGGATGGCCTCTTCCAGGGCCTCAAACTAGAATGCCGCCGCAGCAGTGACAGGCGCAATGCATGAAAGGGGCTGTAAAATAAAACCTTGTTGAATAAACATTTTCTTAAGGTAACCCTCTAATTTTTTTATCCATTGGATCTGAAAAAGCACAACTGTCCTCAACCGGGATAGTGGTACGCTTTGCTAAAGTAGAAACTGCTCCCTCCACCTTAGGGACAGTCTGCCATAAGTCCCGTGTAGTGGCATCTATTGGAAACATTTTTCTAAAGGAGGTGGGGAAAAGGGCACACCGGGCCTATCCCACTCCTTACTAATAATTTCTGTAAGCCTTTTAGGTATTGGAAAAACATCAGTACTCACCGGCACTGCATAGTATTTATCCAGCCTACACAATTTCTCTGGCACTGCAATTGTGTCACAGGCATTCAGAGCAGCTAATACCTCCCCAAGCAATACACAGAGGTTCTCAAGCTTAAATTTAAAATTAGAAATCTCTGAATCAGGTCTCCCCGATTCAGAGACGTCACCCACAGACTGAAGCTCTCCGTCCTCAGGTTCTGCATATTGTGACGCAGTATCAGACATGGCTCTTACAGCATCTACGCGCTCTGTATCTCGTCTAACCCCAGAGCTATCGCGCTTGCCTCTCAATTCAGGCAATCTGGATAATACCTCTGACAGGGTATTATTCATGAATGCAGCCATGTCCTGCAAAGTAATCGCTATGGGCGTGCCTGATGTACTTGGCGCCATATTAGCGTGCGTCCCTTGAGCGGGAGGCGAAGGGTCCAACACGTGGGGAGAGTTAATCGGCATAACTTCCCCCTCGACAGACCCCTCTGGTGACAATTCTTTTATAGATAAAGACTGATCTTTACTGTTTAAGGTGAAATCAATACATTTAGTACACATTCTCCTATGGGGCTCCACCATGGCTTTTAAACATAATGAACAAGTATCCTCTGTTTCAGACATGTTTGTACAGACTAGCAATGAGACTAGCAAGCTTGGAAAACACTTTAAAGCAAGTTAACAAGCAATATTAAAAAACGTTACTGTGCCTTTAAGAGAAACAAATTTTCACAAAAACATAATTTATGCTTACCTGATAAATTTATTTCTCTTGTAGTGTATCCAGTCCACGGATCATCCATTACTTATGGGATATATTCTCCTTCCCAACAGGAAGCTGCAAGAGTCCACCCACAGCAAAGCTGCTATATAGCTCCTCCCCTAACTGCCATTACCAGTCATTCGACCGAAAACATGCAGAGAAAGGAAAACCATAGGGTGCAGTGGTGACTGTAGTTTAATGGAAAAATTAGCTGCCTTAAAGTGACAGGGCGGGCCGTGGACTGGATACACTACAAGAGAAATAAATTTATCAGGTAAGCATAAATTATGTTTTCTCTTGTTAAGTGTATCCAGTCCACGGATCATCCATTACTTATGGGATACCAATACCAAAGTACACGGATGATGGGAGGGACAAGGCAGGTACTTAAACGGAAGTTACCACTGCCTGTAAAAAACCCTTTCTCCCAAAAATAGCCTCCGAAGAAGCAAGGTATCAAATTTGTTAAATTTGAAAAAGTATGAAACGCAGACCAAGACTCCGTCTTGTAATCTGTTCAACAGAAGCCACATTTAAAAAAGGCCCAAGTGAAAACCACAGCTCTAGTAGAATGAGCTGTAATCCCTTCAGGAGGCTGCTGTCCAGCAGTCTCATAAGCTAAATGAATTATGCTTTTTAACCAAAAAGACAGAGAGGTTGCTGAAGTCCTTTGACCTCTCCTCTGTCCAGAATAGACAACAAACAAGGTGAATGTTTGATGAAAATCTGTAGTAGCTTGTAAGTAAAACTTTAAAACACGAACCACGTCCAAATTGTGTAATAGACGTTCCTTCTTTGAAGAAGGATTAGGATACAAGAATGGAACAACAATCTCTTGAGTGATATTCTTGTTAGATACCACCTTAGGTAAAAACCCAGGTTGGTACACAGGACTACCTTATCCGTACGGAGAACCAGATAAGGAGAATCACATTGCAACGCAGATAACTCGGAGACTCTATGAGCCGAGGAAATAGCTACCAAAAAGGAACTTTCCAAGATAGAAGTTTGATATCTATGGAATGAAAAGGTTCAAATGGAACTCCTTGAAGAACCTTAAGAACCAGCTTTAAGCTCCATGGCGGAGCAACATTTTTAACCACAGGCTTGGTTCTAACCAAAGCCTGACCAAATGCCTGAACGTCTAGAATACCTGCCAGACGCTTGTGCAAAAGAATAGACAGAGTAGAAATCTGTCCTTTTAAAGAACTAGCTGACAACCCTTTTCTCAAAATCATCTTGGAGAAAAGATAATATCCTGGGAATCCAGACTTTACTCCATGAGTAACCCTTGGATTCATAACAATAAGATATTTACACCATATCTTATGTTAAATTTTCCTAGAGACAGGCTTTTATGCCTGTATTAAGGTATCAATTACTGACTCGGAGAAGCCATGCTTTGATAACATCAAGCGTTCTGTCTCCAGGCAGTCCATCTCAGATTAGTTATATTTAGATGGTTGAAAAGACCCTGAGGTAGAGGGTCCTGTCTCAGAAGCAGAGACCGTGGTGGAAAGGATGACATGTCCACCAGATCTGCATACCAGGTCCTGCGTGGCCACGCAGGCGCTGTCAAAAGCACCAAAGCACTCTCCTGCTTGATCTTGTGCAAACCCCTCCGGAGGGAATTCCCACTCCCCCGGATGAAAAGTCTGACGACTTAGAAAATCTGCCTCCCAGTTCTCAACACCTGGGATAGGGATAGCTTTTAGACAAGAGTGAGTCTCTGTCCAGTGAATTATTTTAAGACTTCTAACATTGCTAGGGAACTTCTGTTCCCCCTTGATGGTTGATGTAAGCCACAGTCGTGATATTGTCCAACTGAAATATGATGTACCTCAGAGTTGCTAACTGAGGCCAAGTCTGAAAAGCATGGAATATCGCTCCCAGTTCCAGAATATTCATTAGAAGGAGGGTCTCCTCCTGAGTCCACTATCCCTGAGCCTTCAGGGAGTTCCAGACTGTATCCCAACCTAAAAGGCTGGCATCTGTTGTAACAATTGTCCCATCTGACCTGCGGAAGGTCATACCCTTGGACAGATGGACCCGAGATAGTCACCAGAGAAGAGAATCTCTGGTTTCTTGGTCCGGATTTAACAGGAGAACAAATCTGTGTAATCCCCGTTCCTCTGGCTGAGCATGCATAGTTGCAGTGGTCTGAAATGTAGGCGTGCAAACGGTACTATGTCCCTTGCCGCTACCATTAAGCCGATTACATTCATGTACTGAGCCACCAAAGGGCACGGATGGAATGAAGAACACGGCAGAAATTTAGAAACTTTGACAACCTGGACTCCGTCAGGTAAATTTTAATTTCTACAAAATCTATCAGAATCCCTAGGAGGGAAACCCTTGATATTGGGGATAGAGAACTCTTTCCTTGTTCTCTTTCCACCCATGCGATCTCAGAAATGCCAGTACTACGTCCGTATGAGACTTGGCAACTTGGATGTTTGACGCCTGTATCAGGATGTCGTCTAAATAAGGGGCCACTTCTATGCCCCGCGGCCTAAGGACCGCCAAAGTGACCCCAGAACCTCCATAAAGATTCTAGGGGCTGTAGTTAACCCAAAGGAAAGAGCTACAAACTGGTAATGCCTGTCTAGAAAGGCAAACCTGAAAAACCGATGGTGATCTTTATGCATCGTAATGTGAGGATAAGCATCCTTCAAATCCATTATAGTCCTCTATTGACTCTCCTGGATCATAGTTAAGATGGTACGAATAGTTTCCATCTTAAATGATAGAATTCTAAAGAATTTGTTTAAGATCTTTTAGATCCAAAATAGGTCTGAAGGTTTCCTTTCCTTGGGAACCACAAACCGATTTGAGGAAAACTGTGTCCCTGTTCCTCTATTGGAACTGAATGGGTCACGTACACAATGCAAGAATGTCTCTTTCTTTATCTGGTTTGCAGATAAATGTGAAAGGCAAAATCTCCCCTTTTTTGGGGGGGAAAGCTTTGAAATCCAGAAGATATCTCTGGGGTATAATTTCCAATGCCCAGGGATCCTGGGCATCTCTTGCCCACGCCTGGGCGAAGAATGAAGTCTGCCCCCTATAGGATCCGTTACCAGATAGGGGTCCGTTCCTCATGCTGTTTTAGAGGCAGCAGCAGGCTCCTTGACCTGCTTATCTTTGTTCCAGGTCCGGTTGTCTCCAGACCGCCTTGGACTGAGCAAAAGTTCCCTCTTATTTTGCCTTAGAGGAAGTTGATGCCACACCTGCCTTGAATTTTCGAAAGGCACGAAAATTAGGCCTTTTTTGTCCCTTGATTTGGACCTGTCCTGAGGAAGGGCATGATCTTTTCCTCCAGTGATATAAGTAATAATCTCCTTCAAACTAGGCCTGAATAGGGTCTGCCCCTTGAAGGGAAGTTAAGTAGCTTATTTATTAGTCACGACAGCTGACCATGATATAAGCCATATCGCTCTGCGCGCCAGTATAGTAAAAAACAGAATTCTTAGCCGTTAGTCTAGTCAAAGGAACAAAGGCATCAGAAAACAAAGGAATTGGCTAGCTTAAGTGCTCTAAGCTTGTCAAATATATTCATCCAATGGAGCCTGTAAAGCTTCATCAAGAGACTCAAACCAGAACGCCGCAGCAGCAGTGACAGGAGCAATGCGTGCAAGGGGCTGCAGGATAAAACCTTGTTGAATAAACATTTTTTATCCATTGGATCTAAAAAAGCACAACAGTCCTCGCCAGAGGTAGTGGTACGCTTAGCTAGAGTAGAAACTCTTCTCTCTACCTTAGGAACTGTCTGCCATAAGTCCCGTGTGGTGGCAACTATTAGAAAACATTCTTCTAAAAAATAGGAGGGGAAGAGAACGGCACACCTGGTCTATCCCATTCCTTATGAAAAATTTTAGTAAACCTCTTTAGGTATTGGAAAAACATAAGTACACACCGGCACTGCATATTATTTATCCAGTCTACACAATTTCTCTGGCACTGCGATTGTACACATTCATTCAGAGCAGCTAAAGCCTCCCTGAGCAACAAGTGGAGGTTCTCAAGCATAAATTTTAAATGTACAAATATCAGAATCAGGTTAAATCATCTTCCCTGAGTCACAAATATCACCCACAGACTAAGCATATTGTGAGGTAGTATCAGACATGGTTCTTAAAGCGTCTGTATGCTCTGTATCTACCCCCAGAGCTGTTTTGCTTTCCTTTAATTTCAGGTAGTCTGACTAATACTGCTGCCAGTGTATTATACACAACCTTTGCCATGTCTTGTAAAATAAACGCTATGGGCGCTATTGATATACTTGGCGCCATTTGAGCGTGAGTCCCTGGAGCGGGAGTCAAAGGGTCTGACACGTGGGGAGAGTTAGTCGGCATAACTTCCCCCTCGACAGAATCCTCTGGTAAAATAAACGCTATGGGTGCCCTTGATGTACTTGGCGCCATTTGAGCGTGAGTCCCTAAAGCGGGAGTCAAAGGGTCTGACACGTGGGGAGAGTTAGTCGGCATAACTTCCCCCTCGACAGAATCCTCTGGTGATAATGTTTTTAAATACAAAAAATGATCTTTATTGTTTAACATGAAATCAGTACATCTGGTACACATTCTAAAATGGGGTTTCACCATGGCTTTAAACATAATAAACACAGAGCCTCCTCTATGTTAGACATGTTAGAACTAATAAAGAGACTAGTAAGCTTGGAAAACACTTTAAATCAAGTTAACAAGCAAATATAACAAACGTTACTGTGCCTTTAAGAGAAACAAATTTTGTCAAAATTTGAAAAACAGTGAAAAAAGGCAGTAAATCAAACGAAATTTTTACAGTACATGTAATAAGTTAACAGAGCATTGCACCCACTTGCAAATGGATGATTAACCCCTTAATGCAAAAAACAGATAAAAAAAAAAACGACATTTTTTTAAACAGACACAACAAAACTGCCACAGCTGAGCTGTGGATTACCTTCCCTATAACTGTTTCTATGCAAAATTTAAGCCAGCCATGTGGAAAAATTAGGCCCCAATAAGTTTTATCACCAAACATATGTTAAAAAACGATTAAACATGCCAGCAAACGTTTTAAAACACATTCTTATAAGAGTATGTATGTCTATTAATAAGCCTGATCCAGTCGCTATCACTGCATTTAAGGCTTTACTTACATTACTTCGGTATCAGCAGTATTTTCTTAGTCAATTCCATTCCTTAGAAAAATATATTACTGCACATACCTTAGCATATATCTCTATCAATCAGCCTGGTACCAGTCGCTTTCACTGCATTTAAAGGCTGTACTTACATTACTTCGGTATCAGCAGTATTTTCTTAGTCAATTCCATTCCTTAGAAAAATATTTTACTGCACATACCTTATTTGCAGGAAAACCTGCACGCCATTCCCCCTCTGAAGTACCTTACTCCTCAGAATGTGTGAGAACAGCAACTGGATCTTAGTTACGTCTGCTAAGATCATAGAAAAAAACGCAGGCAGATTCTTCTTCCAAATACTGCCTGAGATAAACAGCACACTCCGGTGCCATTTAAAAATAACAAACTTTTGATTGAAGAAATAAACTAAGTATAAAAAACCACAGACTCTCACGACCTCCTATCTATGTTGAGACTTGCAAGAGAATGACTGGTAATGGCAGTTAGGGGAGGAGCTATATAGCAGCTTTGCTGTGGGTGGACTCTTGCAGCTTCCTGTTGGGAAGGAGAATATATCCCATAAGTAATGGATGATCCGTGGACTGGATACACTTAACAAGAGAAATTTGAAATAACAGTGAAAAAAGGCAGTTACACTAACAAAATTTTTACAGTGTATGTAACAAGTCAGCAGAGCATTGCACCCACTTGCAAATGGATGATTAACCCCTTAATAACAAAAACAGAATAATAAATGACAAAAATGTTTTTTAAACACAGTCACAACAACTGCCACAGTCTACTGTGATTGTTACCCTCCTCAAACACGACTTTGAAGCCTTTTGAGCCCTTCAGAGATGTCCTGGATCATGCAGGAAGAAGCTGAATGTCTCTGTCAGTATTTTTATCTGCACAGAAAAGCACTAAAATAGGCCCTTCCCACTCATATTGCAACAGTGGAAAGCCTCAGGAACTGTTTCTAGGCAAAAATCAAACCAGCCATGTTGAAAAAAACTAGGCCCCAATAAGTTTTGTCACCAAACATATATAAAAACGATTAAACATGCCAGCAAACGTTTTATATTACACTTTTATAAGAGTATGTATCTCTATTAATAAGCCTGATACCAGTTGCTATCACTGCATTTAAGGCTTTACTTACATTAATCCGGTATCAGCAGCATTTTCTAGCAAATTCCATCCCTAGAAAAATATTAACTACACATACCTTATTGCAGGAAAACCTGCACGCCATTCCCTCTCTGAAGTTACCTCACTCCTCAGAATATGTGAGAACAGCAATGGATCTTAGTTACTTCTGCTAAGATCATAGAAATCACAGGCAGATTCTTCTTCTAATGCTGCCTGACATGAAACAGTACACTCCGGTACCATTTAAAAATAACAAACTTTTGATTGAAGTTAAAAAACTAACTATAATACACCACTCTCCTCTTACTACGTCCATCTTTGTTGAGAGTTGCAAGAGAATGACTGGATATGGCAGTGAGGGGAGGAGCTATATAGCAGCTCTGCTGTGGGTGATCCTCTTGCAACTTCCTGTTGGGAAGGAGAATATCCCACAAGTAATGGATGATCCGTGGACTGGATACACTTAACAAGAGAAATTGTTTTAATACACATAACTAATCATTTTAATGTGTCTACTGTCCCTTTACAAAATGAGAATATACTATTTATAGAATTTTTGTCAAGTGCCAAATAGGGATTTACATGAAGGGGTTTTCATTTTTGCAATTATATAAAATATGTAGTAGTTTCTTATCAAGGTTTCTAAAGACAAAATAAAACTAAAGTTGTTTAACATGTTAACAAGAAAACAAATAAGGTAAACAGTCCAAAAATCAAGGATATGAGACAATATTATTATAGTTATATATAAATAACAAATTATGCTTACCTGATAATTTCATTTCCATCTGTATGGGAAGAGTCCACAGCTGCATTCCTTACTCGTGGGAAATTAGGTTTGTCTAAATTCCTTTGTGGCCCGAAGATAGAACTTCAAGGCACAAACCACATCCAGAAATACGTTATAAACGTTCCTTCGACAAAGAAGGATTAGGACATAAGAAAGGAACCACAATCTCTTGATTGATGATGCAAATTGACCCAACCTTAGGAAGAAAACCTAACTTGGTTCGTAGAACAGCCTTATCGGCATGAAAGGCCAGATAAGGAGGGATGCATTGCAAGGCAGCAATCACAGATACTCTGCACACAGAAGCAAAAGCCAGTAGAAAGGAACCCTCCAAGACAACAATTTAATGTCTACTTCATGCATAGGCTCCAACTGAGCCCGTTGCAAAACTTTAAGGACAAGATTTAAACTCCAAGGAGGAGCCTTAGATCTAAACACAGGTCTGATCCCAGCAAAGCGTTAACAAATGGCTGCACATCTGGAAGCTCTGCAAACCTCTTGTGCAGTAACACAGACAGGGCCGAAAAAACTGTCCCTTCAGGGGACTTGCAGAAAAGCCCTTCTCCAGCTCATCCTGGAGAACAGAATAAGTAGGTTCTCCACACCTTATGATAGATGCGACGAGCAACCAGCTTACAAGCTTGATCGAACAGGTAGTTTGCAGGTAGCTGCCATCTGCCACGCTTCTCTGTGTATGGGAATGAAGTTATTCTCCAGCCTACCGAAGTGTACCTTGACCTAATTCGATGCGTTAGGGCCGGTACAGGATCCACGGATCCCGGGGGTGGAAGTCCTTATGAGGCAGTAGATTGCTTTTTTGCTAAAGCACTCCTTTTGAACTCCTTATCATGCAGAGTGGTCCTCTGCTACATCAATCGACTAACAGCTTGTTGAACTCTATCTACTACCAAACTTCTATCTAAGCTTCGCAACGGATACAGAAGCTGTAGCCGCTCTTACGGCTGTGGTGGCTACCACAGAGGAGCAAACCGGCGGACAGCCCGTATAGAGCTTGGATCCATCAGTGATATGGCGGACAGCCTGTATAGAGCTTGGATCCATCATTGATATTCACTAGAACGGACTAGGTGTAGGAGGTATTAACGTCATGGTATTTACCTTTCCTGCACTTACCCAAGTTCCCAAGATTGCGGCAGAGAAGAATCCTGATCAGATCAACAGTATGTAAACAGAGGGATGGGCAAATCCCATGGCCCTTCGTAAAGCAAACTCTCTCCCGCCTGAGTGAGCTGCGGTCCCTGTAGGTGGGATACGAAATAACTTTGAAGCTTTTCGACTAACAAGCAGGTGTGTGTCTGGCATAGGAGGATTGGGCCAATCCCGGTTCTTTCTGTATACATACCTCCTGCTGAATCCAGCGCTGCCCGTGCGGCTGTTTGCTGTGGCGGTGTAGCATTTCCTCTGACGACCCCGGTCTCCCGCTAATGCGAATTGACAGTCATCCTGTGATTCCTGTCAGACCTCTAAGTACAGTGTGAACTGTTCCGTAAGTCCACCTCATATGAGGTCCCAATAAACGCTGACTTTGTTGTTGCTGACCCGTTTTGTCTGCTGTTCACAGGGGAGCTACAGTATTGCAGCTGTAGCTAGTTATCCTCTTGGTTTGAGAATCAGAAAGTAGCTACTGCACTATTGTTTGTAAGACGGTTGGTGGCTCCATAATGGGCAAGTAAGTTTGGGCTGTGCAGTCTGTGTATGTAATAAAGCCCTTTGATATTCAGTGTCTTTTGTCCCTGGGATTTGGAGAATTCAGCAAAGTTCCTTTCTAACTCTCATCTCTGCATGGACTTAGTTCATTATACAGACTGGGTCACCTGAGAATTGTGGACTTTTGCTGCATAATACTGGAGGAGCCTACATATTCCATAATAGCTACATTGCTAATAATAACCCCTGGTGATAAAGGGACACTGAACCCAAATTTTGTCTTTTGTGATTCAGATAGAGCATGCAATTTTAAGCAACTTTCTAATTGACTCCTATTATCAATTTGTCTTCATTCTCTTGGTATCTTTATTTGAAATGCAAGAATGTAAGTTTAGATGCAGGCCCATTTTTGGTGAACAAACTGGGTTGTTCTTGCTGATTGGTGAATAAATTCACCCACCAATAAACAAGTGCTTTCCATGGTTTCTGAACCAAAGAAAATAGCTTAAATGCCTTCTTTTTCAAATAAAGAAAGCAAGAGAAGGAAGAAAAATTGATAATAGGTGTAAATTAGAAAGTTGATTAAAATTGCATGCTCTATCTGAATCACGAAAGAAAAAATTTGGGTTCAGTGTCCCTTTAAATTGTTAACGAATATTTGATACGTTATAGGCGAATATTATTTTAATTGCTAACTCACAGGTGTCTCTGTTAGCTTATCCAGGCTGCTGCCTCAAGCTAATTGTGTTTGGTGCATATTGAAATCTTGTCTATATATTTTTAGGTTTTAGCTTAGGTCTATTGCTCAGTCTATTGCTCAGTTTAAAACTATCCTTCTCAGTTGTTTCTGGAGGAACCCTAACTTCACGTTATACACCAATAGTATTTTATATTTGTCAGGGAATTTTTTAAGTTGCTAACCTACCAATTAGTGGTATCTTGCTAATTAGGTACACACTAAGTGCACTCGATACACCGGGTCAAGTAGGACCCAGTTCTAGTCTTCACATATACAGGAGTTTGGTTTCTTGGATTCACGTATCCCCTATTTAAATGTTTTGCTGTGGTTTTTTCCACTTTTTTTCTTGTTTGCACAGAAGCCACTTGTTGTTGTTCAGCGGCATCTCTTGCTGCCTTTTTTTTTTCTTACACTATCTTAGACACTTTCATTCACAACACATTCACAGAGGTGAATGGATAGGTTCATTTCTCACCAGAGAGGTCCCTCGCCCATTATGCCCCCCAAATATAAGGATAAGAAAGGTACCACTAAAAATTCAGATTCCGCTCTTGATACCTCCTACGAGCGAGGGGCAGCCAGTATATGCTTTAATGATATGTCAGAATTTGCCCTGAAGTAGCTAAATTTATTGCACCACATTTAGAGATAATCAAACAAGAAATTAAATCGGAGATCTCTACTCTGACGAGCGAGATTAGAGGGTGTCTGATTTAGAGGACAGATTAAATTGCTATGTTCCATCCACAGTTACTCAAGGCAAGGCGATTTCGATCTTGCAATCTCGAATTGAAGACCTCCATGATCGGTCGGGGCAAAACAATTTGAGGGTTATTGGCCTTCCAGAATCGATATCAGGATTTGTTGGCCTCTGCCTGTTACTCTACCTCAGTCACTCTTGATCCCGCCCCCTCCTACACTGTTTTTGATAGAAAGAGCACACAGAATTGGGCACCTTAGAGAGAATAATGCTGACCTAAAACCAAGACCTATTATTTTTAAATTCGTCAATTATCAAGATAAACTGCTATACCTGAAACACTATAGGAAACTTTACGCTCTTCATATTGACACACACAAGATCTTGATTTTTCAAGATTTCTCTTCCGAGACCCTGACTAAAAGAAGAGAAATGTCTCCCTTTTTTGCAAAATTTTTGAAAGCAGAGTGTAGTGTCAGATTAGTTTACCCTGCAAAACTTTTAGTATCGAGGGCAGGGATTTCATACACATTAAATAATACTCACAAAGCAATTTCTCTTTGTAAGGAGATGGGTTTATCATGAATCTGATTTACATAGGATGAACCGTTGGTTACTATGCAACTACTAGGATAAAGAATGGAGTCTGTTCTAACATGCTTTTTGGTTTTAATTTATGTACACGGGATTATGACTCAGTCGTATATTATGTTTCCACCTTTTTTTTCTCCCCCTCTTCAATGGTAATTCACGATGTATCATTGATTATTATTAGTCTGTTGGTACATACTATGAAGAATATACAATGTATTTCTGTGTTTCAAATGTGCTTTCAGAATTGTGGTTTAAGGTTATATATATATATATATATATATATATATATTCAAGGGGGTTTCCCCCTCCCTCTTTATTTTTTTATGGTAATACATTGATTGTTATTAGTCTTTTAGACCATATTATGATGAATATACAATTTATTTCTGGGTTTCAAATGCGTCCTTAGAATTGTGGTTCAAGATGTGTTATAAAGATATTCAAGGGGGCTCTCCCCCCCCTTTTTTTCCCCTTCTCTCTCCTCCCTTCTTTTTCTCTGCTTGTTCCCCCCCCCCCCCCATTTCCCCCTCTCCCCTCCTTCCCACGCTCTCTCTGTATTGTTTGCTGATACCTACCCTTAAACTAGATTAATGACATCTTTTAAAATAGTTCCTTGGAATGAAGGGGGTATTAATTCCCCAATAAAAAGGAAATCAATAATCAAGCATCTCGGCAAGTCTAAACCGGACATTGCCTTTTTACAGGAAATCCATTTAAATTCAGCGGAAATTCCTAAACTCCAGACTAATTGGGTTGGGGAGGGGATTGCTGCCCCATATAACTCTTGTAAGAGAGGAGTGGCAATTCTTTTCAATAAGTCCCTAGAGTACAAAATAGAATCTACCTTTTCAGATCTGGAAGGTCGCTTTCAGATCATAGAGATGCATTATAATAAAACACGATTCATTCTCTGCAATATCTATGGCCCCAATAAGGTTGAAAGGAATTTTTGGAACAATATGGCATTACATCTGCATAAGTATATAGGGCAAAATCTTATAGTGGAAGGAGATTTTAACCTAATTGCGGAACCCAAACTAGATAGAGCTAACAAAAACACACTGATTATAAAGGGATAGCAAAGTGCGTATCCTCCAGAAATGCTGTTCCCATTTAGGGTTAATAGATATTTGGCGCTCTCAGAACCCAGACTTAAGATCTTTTACATGTATGTCTAAAGGACATCAATCTCTATCTAGGATTGACCTATTTTTGATAGTAGAGACTTTGATTAGTTTGGAATGGAGAGCGGATATTGGTGACATAGTAATTTCGGACCACGCTATTATTACATTGACTCTTAATGCGTCCCTCATGCATTCGCCTCGTAAACAGACCATTTTCTTTCCAAAATACCTGGTGAATAATATTAATTTTCAAAATTGGTTGAATGGGCAATGGAGAGAATTTGTCAATTATAATATTTCATATAAGTATAAACCAGAGGTGTTTTGGGAAGCCGCTAAAGCTGTACTAAGAGGTAAAATAAAGGCCTATATGTGTCGTCTTAAAAAAAGACTTCAACAACAAGAGATTCAGATATCCAGTCAAGTCAAAAATGCTTATAGAGCATATCTGGGGGACCTTTCTAATGCCAAGTGACTTAGCTATATAAACGCCAAGACTGCGCGTGATATTTTTATTAAACAGAAAATTACTCAAGAGGTTCACAGACAAAAGGCTCTCTATGGGGGCTTTGCGGGAAGATCTGCTAAATTCTTGGCTAGGATTACGAAATCAACTCATAGGAATAGTATAGCGGCTATTAGGTCTGATTCTGATAGATTTACTAACAATGCGGACATTAGCAGAGTTTTTTTTAATTACTTTAGAGATCTATATAAACATGAGGAGTATGAAGGAGAGAAGGAAAACGTTTTTTGGGAAAAAATTAATGTTCCTAAAATTCCTATAGAAATTTTGGCGGAGATCAACAGCCCTATTTGAGAGGATGAAATTTTAGCGGCAATCAAGATAGCTAAGACTAATAAAGCAGCTGGTCCAGACTGCTTTCCTATTGAATTTTATAGGATTCCTCAGTCTCAAATTGCTTCATCACTTGAGAAGCTATTTAATCTTTAGTTAATTAAAAAATTATAAATGTTCCTCATATTTTGCAGCCGCCAATATATCCCTAATCCTTAAAAAAAAAAAGATCCAGAACTTCCATCCTCATACAGGCCTATATCAGTATTAAATACTGACTATAAATTATTAACATCTATTATAGCCAACAGACTAAAACCCCATTTAGGCCTGATAATCCATGAAAACCAATCAGGTTTCATGTCAGGCAGGAATCCAGCTAAGAATATGCGAAAGGTAATGACACTGTTTGACTTTTTTTGGAACAAATTTTAATTTTCCAGACATAAGGAGACTGTAGATTTAGCCTTACTGACAGTTGACGCAGAGAAGGCGTTTGATCATATTTCGTGGAAACATTTATTTTTCTCTTTAGAGCGGTTTGGCTTGACTGGATATCTTAGTAACTTTATTCGCCTAATATATTGTGCTCCGACTTCCGCTTTAATTATTAATAGCAAAATCTCACAGTGTCTAGTTCTATAAAGGGGCACCAGACAAGGTTGCCCTTTTTCCCTGTTGCTACTTAATGTGTCATTGGAGCCTTTGGCGATTTTGCTTCGCCATCATCTAGAAGGTATTCATGTAGGGGGACATAAATTGGTGCTACTATTGTACGCAGATGACTTACTCCTATTTTTAAGTAACATTAAGAGAAATCTCCCTCTCCTTATGGATATGTTCACAGTTTTTGGCCAAATTTCAGGCTATAAAATTAACCTATCCAAATCTGAACTTTTATGGCTGAATAAAAATGATCACAACATTAAACATCCATTTATTGAAACCTCGAAGATTACTTATCTTGGGATCAAGTTAAGCCCTAACCCAGATGAATGGTATAATTTAAATTTCCGCAGATGTTTTGTCGACTGCAAGAAAAAGATGGAGGATTGGATAAATCTACCTATTTCCCTAACAGCACGCATCATGTTAATTGAAACAATACTTTTCCCAAAACTATTCTATCTGATACAGGATATTCCGATCCCCATCCACAAAGCTGACATATAAAAATATAACAATTCCTGCTCTAAATTCCTTTGGAAATGGGCAAAGGCCCGCATTGCAGTATATCGTTTTATGAATGATAAAGTAGCAGCAGGTTTAGCTTTGCCTAATATACAATCATATAGCTTAGCTGCTCATGCTAAGATTGCAGTTGATTGGTTGAAGGAGCAAGAACAAGTCACTTCTGTGGCATGGGAATCTTCCCTGGTGGCCCCTTTTCAATTAAACGCTATTTTGCACTGCCAATAACCTCCCTCCCCTCGCTAGTATTCTCCCTAATAACTTAAGAAAATTATTACAGCATGGCAAAAGCTTTGTGTCGAGGTGGGATGCTCGCCTTACGTTTCAAAATGTTTACCTATTACAGGTAATCCAAATTTTTCGCCAGGTTTAACAGACGGTACTTTTAGACAATGGTCCTATAAAGGCCTGAAATATACCATACAAACTCTAGATAGAGGTCTATCTTCTTTAACTTTTGCCAAGTTAGTTAATCAATTTGGGCTGTCTAAAAGAGACTTTTATGCCTATTTGCAGATCAGACACTTTTGTTTTGAATTAAAACAAAGATATGGCGTGGATTGGACACTTCGAGATCTACAGAGTAGAATTAATGTATATCAAATAGGCCTATATTCCATTTCTGGTTTTTATTCTCTACTCAATGTCCCTCGGCAGAGCAATTAGAATATATAGTTTCTAAAGGGAGTAAAGTCTTCTCTAATATAGATATCCAGGTAATAACGGAAACTTTCAAATTAATAGAGAAAGGTTGGGTTCTGACGGCTTGGAGAGAGTCCAAGATTAAAATTAGTTTAATGACATATTTGACACCAGAGAGGTTATCCAGGTGGTATAGGACAAATATTTTATGCTCTAGATGTTGTGCTCCTGCCGCAGACAATTTACATTGTTTTTGGGCCTGCCCGAAAATTAGGCAGTTCTGGGCTAAAGTGACATACTGGATGAATACAACTCTACAGTTAGATTTTTGTATTCAGCCGATGGAAATATTTTTTTCTAGCCAAATTCCAAGGAGCCCCTTAAAATTTAAAGTTAATTAACACGATTATATTCTTGGGGCGAGATCATATTTTGAGATTATGGAAGGCATAAGTGGCACCCATTCTGAAAGAACTTAAAAATGCGTTGATAGCTCAATATTTGTTAGAACAGTGTAACCTACAGGATCCTACTGATGGCCAATTAGCATTCTTTTTTAAGCACTGGAAAGTATATATTTTGTCACTTCCAATCTCTGCCCAAATCGCCCTAGTTAAACCATTAATGAAAACTCCATATGTCCAATTACAGTTATTTGCTGGCCATCTGCCCAGCGCATGGCGCGGTAACATCTGAGGGGGCGTGGAGGGGTGGTGAGGGAGAGGGAATGAGGGGAGTTTTTTTTTTTCTCTCTCCTTCTCTTCTTTTTATTTCTTTCCATAAGTGTTTGTTCCCTTTTTCCATTTTTAGATATAATGGTAAAATGCAACAGTAGAAAATTGTGATCTTAAATTGCATCCAATGCTTTATTTGTGTCTTATGGGTCCTGTGTGACCCTTTGTTCATTTTCTTCAGATTGTGATTTCTTTGATTTTATGAGATTTTCTGTTGCTGTGTGATAAAAAAAAAAAAAAAAAAAGCTTACGAGCTTGAATGAGAGTAAAAATAACTCTCTCATAAAACCCTCTCTTGGCTAGGACTAAGCGTTCAATCTTCACGCAGTCAGCCTCAGAGAATCTAGACATTGATGAACAAAGAGACCTTGGTCAGCAGATCCCTGCGACAAGGTAACTTCCACGGAGGAGATAATGACATCCCCATTAGTTCCGCAAACCAAATCATATGCGGCCAAGACGGAGCAGTCAGTATCACTGACGCCTGCTTGACTCAAGCCACTACACTAGGAAGTAGTGGTAATGGTCGGAAAGGATAAATTGGATTGAACCTCCAAGCACTGCTAATGCATCTGTTAGCTCCGCCTGAGGATCCCTGTACCTCGACCCCTATCTGGGTAGCTTGGTATTGAGACGTTATAAGATCTTCCTCTTGCAAATCTGTGCAAATACTGGGATGGAAAAACCATTCTCCCAGATGAAAGGATTGTCTGCTGAGGAAATCCGCTTCCCAGTTGTCCACACCCGGAATGTGAATCACTGACAGCGAACAAATGCGGGTCTCCCCCACACCAGAATCCGAGATACTTCCCTCAAAACTAGGGATCTTCTCGTTCCCCCCTGATGGTTGATGTAAGCCACCGAGGATATATTGTTTGATTGAAATCTGATTAACTGGGATGAACCCAGCAGAGGCCAAGCCTTCAGATTATTGTATATTGCCCAAAGATCCAAAATGAGATCAAAGGCCCAGTGCCTTCCTGGCACCCCAAACAGCTTGTAGCAAACAAAAAGTCCCACACTAAGATAGAGCTTTGTGTATGGTCGACTTACCGCGTCCGGTCCTAGGGAGGGGTTTTCTCCTATTGTTGGTCTGCGGGCTGTATCTTGATTAGCGGTCGTCCGCAATCTGTGTCCGTGTGCCGGTTTCCTTCACCTTAGCCCAAGATTGAGCTCCTTGATTCCGCCGATAACAACCAACTTGAACCCCCGCCCTCCTCAGACGCGTGCGGCTCCTCCTATTGGTCAGCGATCTGTGACATCATCACCCGGTGAGTATGCCATCCAATCCACGGGAGGGGGAGGAGGCGCGATACCTCAACTGTGCTCTCCGTAGGGATCCAATAGTTCAAAATAAACAAAGAAAGACAGGAGCACCAGTGGATGTGTTCAGCGTTTTATTCGCCATTAACGCTGTGATAAAAGCACTCGAAAAACAGCAACAAATAACAAATGAAATGTGCTTCGAAAAATGAATGATAAATGTGCTCCGAAAATACTGACAGCAGCTGATTGTTCAATGGGATGTGAAAGTGAATGAACAGCTGACGCGTTTCGGCAGTGTTGCCGTAGTCTTAGCTGAGTAAAACTTAAAAACAAGCGCCCTTTTTCTAGGGCTAACTTTCCTCCCATTGGACAATCCGTTGAGCCAATCCAGAGCTATTGGTAATTGACAGCTGCAAGTGCAGTTTAAACCCCACTGTTACTCCTTGTGCCAGATTGTTATTAATACTTTATACAATCCAAATAATTTTTACATCTTGTCAAAGAGCACTGAATGCTAACCCCACCAAAATATTTCAGCGACAATTAAGTGACCTCATAGATGATGGCCTTGAGATTGGCATATTTGACAAAAACACTGGTGATTTTCTCTATGTTGAACATCCAAAAACACCAGTGTTCAATCATCTTCCTAAAGTGCATAAGTCACTCACAGAGGTAAGAGGGAGACCCATAGTCAGTGGCATTGGATCTCTCCTCAAGCCTCTTTCTGAGTGGCTTGATGCAATATTGCAGCCCATGATCAAGCAACTCACCAGTTTTGTCCTGGACACAAAACACATTTTGAATCTGGTGTCCAGGATAGACTGGAAGGATGAATATGTTTGGATCACAGTTGATGTGAAGTCCCTGTACTCATCAATCCCACATGAGCAGGGACTACTGGCTGTAGAGTATTTCATGAGGAAGTACCATGGGGATGATTTGTCATTGTGTGAGTTTGTGGGAAGAGTAACCAAGTTTTTACTCACCCACAACTTTTTTGAGTTCAATGGCCTTTTCTTTCTCCAGATATGTGGTACGGCCATGGGGGCCAAGTTTGCCCCCTCCTACGCCAACCTATTTATGGGTTGGTGGGAGGAGGACCACATATTTGGAGAAAGAAACCCACACCGAAAGGATATAATATTTTACAAAAGGTTTATTGATGACCTTCTCTTTGTGTGGAAGGGGGGTCTAACCAGTATCCCCGGGTTCGTTGAATATCTCAATAACAATGACAAAGGGATAGAATTCACCTTTGAGGTTGGGGAGACAAACATCAATTACCTTGATGTGACTCTAATTGGAAAGACAGGCGAAAAAGTGATGTCCACTATCTACAGGAAGCCCATTACGGGCAATACTCTACTACATGCCAGGAGCTGTCACCCTCAGAACCTCTTCAAAGCAGTGGCGAAAGGTCAATTTATGAGGGTAAAAAGAAACTGCAGCCTCCCAAGAGATTTTGAGAGAGAGAGTGGTGCAATGGCTAAAAGGTTGAAAGATAGGGGTTATCCGCATACAACAATAAAGAACGCCCAAGAGTCAGTTAGGAACCTGGATAGAGACAGCTTACTCACATTGAAATCCAAAGAGTGTAGAGAAAGCAAAGTCTTCAAACAAGGACTGACATTTCTTACAGATTATTCAGTAGAATATCCAAGGATCTGCAACATCATCAGAGGGCACTTTAAAATGCTCTCTGCAGATGATGATCTAACAAATATATCCAGCTTGGGTTGTCAGTTCTCCTACAGGAGAAATAAAACCATTGGGAACTCAGTAGCGCCCACTAGGGTCAAAACAAGCCAATCAGGGGGGTCAGCATGGCTAGTGATAAAAGGCATGCACAGGTGCAACTACAGAGATTGTGTGGCCTGTGAGAAAGTTGAATGTGGGGAATCATTTCAGTCCACCGTCACAGGCCAACAATTTGAAATAAAAACATGCATCACGTGCAGGTCCAAGTATGTAATATACTTGGTTACCTGCATTCTGTGCAAGGTCCAATATGTAGGGTTAACAACACGTGAGATCAGATCACGGATTAGGGAGCATCTCTCTACCATCAGAGCAGGAAAATCAAGTACACCACTAGTGCAGCATTTTGCACTCGAACACTCAAAAAGCACAGAGAGTTTTAGGTGGAAGGCCATAGAATATGTACCATTGCCATCTAGAGGTGGGGATAGGGAGAAAGCCCTAGGTAGACAGGAGGTGTTCTGGATCTTCAAATTGAAGACCAGAACACCTTCAGGACTGAACTCAGCCTATGATTTGATAAATTATTGGTACTGAGAGGGACTGTAAGAGTCCCAACACTATTGATACTATTGGTACTGAGTGGGGCGTAAGAGGTCCAACATTTCTTAAATTACATACCTTCAGGGGTGTATATAATGGAGCCTTTAGCGAAGCATTAGACAGTTTACAAACATTAATTTCTAATTACTACAATGAACAAATTAAGTATAGTTAGAGTGTATTTAACTCATCTACCCAGAAAAGGGAAAAAGAGTAATCCTGGTTTATTAGGTGCACATATATAACATATGGTTTACGTTAAACATGAGAGAGGAGTTTGTTTCAATGTATTTATTATGTTTACTATTATTTTTACCACTCCGTGGTCCAAGACATATGTGCATTTCTGGTTTATATATCTAATGAATTTGGCATAATTTGTTTTGTTTCATCTCTTTGACAAGATGTAAAAATTATTTGGATTGTATAAAGTATTAATAACAATCTGGCACAAGGAGTAACAGTGGGGTTTAAACTGCACTTGCATCTGTCAATTACCAATAGCTCTGGATTGGCTCAACGGATTGTCCAATGGGAGGAAAGTTAGCCCTAGAAAAAGGGCGCTTGTTTTTAAGTTTTACTCAGCTAAGACTACGGCAACACTGCCGAAACGCGTCAGCTGTTCATTCACTTTCACATCCCATTGAACAATCAGCTGCTGTCAGTATTTTCGGAGCACATTTATCATTCATTTTTCGAAGCACATTTCATTTGTTATTTGTTGCTGTTTTTCGAGTGCTTTTATCACAGCGTTAATGGCGAATAAAACGCTGAACACATCCACTGGTGCTCCTGTCTTTCTTTGTTTATTTTGACCCCAAACAGCTTCCCATCCTGACAGACTCGCAACCATAGTCACAATCACCCAGGATGGTCTTGAGACGGACGTCCCTAAGGACAAGTAATCCGGACAAAACCCCCAAGAGAGCGATTCTTCCGATTGGTTGTCCAGAGAAATCTGTTGCGACAGATCCGAATGATCGCTGTTCCACTAGATCAGCACGAGCAGCTGCAATAGTCTGAGGTGAAACCTGGCAAAGGAAATGATGTCCAAGCTGGACACCATGAGACCAATCACCTCTGTACACCGAGCCACAGATGGCCTTAAGGAGATCTGGAGGGCAACACATGTTAAAGCTAGCTTGCAACGTCTCCGGTCTTTTAGAAATATTCTCATGTCTATGGAGACTATTATAGTACCCAAGAATTCTACCCCGGCACTTGATACAAGAGAACTCTCTCTAGATTATCTGTCACCCATGGGATTGAAGCAGACAGGAGATATTCCGAATGTTCCACTCTTCGAAAAATTTCTTTAGCTAGACCAAACAGAAGGGCAATAAACTGGAAGCGCTGGTCCAGAAATGCAAACCTTAGGAACTGGAAGTGGTCCTTGAGGATTAGTACGAGAAGGGAGCATCCTTCAAATCTATGGTAGTCATAAACTACCCCTCTCAAACGAGGGGAAGAATAGACCTTATTGTCTCCATCTTAAACGAGGGGACATTTAAAAAAAAGCTTAAGCACTTTAGGTCCAGAATCGGACGGAAAGTTTCCTCCTTCTTAGGGACCACGAAAAAGGTCTGAATAGTAACCCAAACCTCTCACTGCGATAGGCACCAGGACAATAATTCCTAGAGGACAGATCCCGTACACACCCCAGAAAGTATTTCCTCCTTTCTGGTCAGGAAGGAAGGAGGAATCTGCCCTTGGGTGGCTGAGACTTAAAACATATCTTGTAACCCTGAGCTATGACCTCCAGGACCCATGGATCCTGCACGTCCCTGAACCAAGCGACTGAAAAGAGCGACATACTGCCCCCTACACGATCCAGAAGAGGACCGGGGACCGCCCATTCATGCCGACGTAGACTCGGCAGGCTTCTTGCTCTGCTTGGATTTATTCCAGGACTGAGCCGGCATCCAAGAGCTCTTGGTTTGCTCTGGCTTAGCGGAGGACTGCTGGAATGGGCTTATTCAGAAAGAAAAGAACAAAAATCGTCCCTTACATTAGTTCATATACTCTTGCGGTAGGAGGGCACCCTTGCCCCCTGTGACCGTGGAGATAATTTGAGTCCAGGCCTGGACCAGACAAAATCATTCCCTTAAAAGGGAGGGGAGAAGTCTAGACTTAGAAGTCATATCCGCAGACCATGGCTTCAGCCAGAGCCCGACGGGCCTGAACAGAAAAAGCTGAAGCCATAGCATTCAAGCGAATAAACTGCCTAATAGCAGCACAGATAAAATAATTAACAACCCTCAAGGCCGTAAGTCTTTTCTGAGCAACGTCGAGGGGATCCTCCACCCCGATCAAATCCTATAAGGAGTCACACCAGAAGGTAGTTTCTCCAGTAACCGCAGCAACAGCCTCCGCCGGTTGAAACAAATATCCCGTATGTTGAAGCATCGTTCTTAACAGAGTTTCCATCTTTTATCCATGGGCTCTTCAAATGAAGAACTATCCTCAAGCGAGATAGTAGTACATTTAGCAAGGGTGAAGATAACGCCATCCCATTTAGGGACGGAACCTCACAACTCCTTTGAGAGTCCAGGACCGGGGACAATTTGTTAAAGGGAGAAGAGGGGGAAAAGGAATCCAATCCTGTCCCATTCATTCTTAATAATGTTCGCCATCTAACAGGAGCAGGGAAGGATAAGGTACCACCCTGTCCTCAAACTCTATCCAATTTAGGAATTAAAGGTTCATCAGGCAATTTGGCCTCTGGAACCTCTGAATTCTCCAAAAACTTCCTTTAGAAGAAAGAGCAAATTCCTAAACTAAAGTCTGGTTCCTCCGCAGCCGGAGGTTTAGAGGCAGCCGACTCCGAACCAAAATGTTCATACTCTGAAGTCTCAAAAAGAACTTCATCCTCGGATAACCCTCAGTTAAATCCAATAAATTATCTGATGTACTCTGGGAAGGAGTGCAATATGTAACCTTTCGCTTGCGCTTAGCTGGGCGAGGTAAAGCATTAAAGGCCGCAGACACCGCCGTCTGAACTGCGCAGTAACGTCTGGTGAAAAAAGGCCCCCTCCAGATGGAGGATCAGCAATAATATGGGAAAACTGCATGTGTAGAGATATAAGAATGTAGGGTACGCACCTCACTGGACGACAACTCCTCAGAGGTGGACGGCTCTGTGGTATCAAACATATTTGATATTATCACATTATCAAGGCATATGGAATATAATTGAGAGGGCGGAACTAAGGCCTCCTCACCATATAAACAGGAATTACTCATTAGGAATAGAGGGAGTGCCCTCTAAAGTAACAGAATCCTCCATCGCTAGTGCAATAACTGGAGAACTAGAGAAATAAAACATCTTATTTTATAAAAAAAAACAGCACCCTTATACACACTCGGTCAGGGAAAAAGGGAATGAATCACATGGTGCACAATGCAGGACCATCCCTACTATGAGAAAGCGCGCCAAGCTTGTAAACTGCATGGCTCTCAAAGTGAAAGTGAAACCTGTATATTCCATAACAGCCTATGAGCCCATAACATCTCACACATAAAAGCAGAATAAAATCAAATAAACATAAGATTATTCCCCCCTGTTCAATAATCCCCCTGAGATATTAACCCTTGATTCTATACAGATAAAAGGAGTCACACTGTGACCCTGTCTTTTTGCGTTATCATACATGTATAAAATATGAAACGATCTTACCAGAACCTATGCCGTGGAACAGGAACACTGCCCTTCAAGTGTGACAGATAGTAGCATCACTTCTGACATGGCCTTGAGTGAAGAAAGCAGGCAGCGAAACTCGTCAACGCTGATTGCCTATGGAGCTGTTAATATGAGTCGGGATGGTTTCACAGAAAGACTATCCCTACCCTCCATAAGAGACTACTCTGAAATCTTCTCTTCTCTGACAACCTCCTGTGATGAAAGGCAAAGAATGACTGGGGTTATGAGGAAGTGGGGGAGGTATTTAAGCCTTTGGCTTGGGTGTCTTTGCCTCCTCCTGGTGGCCAGGATCAGTATTTCCCACAAGTAAGGAATGCAGCTGTGGACTCTTCCCATATTAAGATGGAAAATATTAATTTTGATACGAGTCATATTATTAAAATAATATTAAAAAAAAAATGGTTTCTAAAATATTTTAAAAAACTAAAAAATAAATAATGAAAAAATTATTTACAAAAATAAAAATGAGCAACCTGTTTCTGTCAAAATTATATTAAAGTGCAATTTCTGGATAAATTACATATTTTTAAGAAATCTCTAAAAAAAATCATAATCATCATCATAATAATAATTCTAAATTAAGGTAAATTACAAATGTACTGCAAAATAATGATACTCGCTAAAAAATTATTTATACATTTGGAAAGCACAGAAGTGATATTGTAAGTTTGTACTCACCAGGTCTCTTTTCTAATTTCATGTTATGTTTTAATAAAAAATAAATTTGTTTTTCTGATTCATTATAACGTTTTGTTGAGATAAACTGTTTATATAAAGAGATATTAAATACTAAGAAAACGTTAGATAGAATGATCAATTCACAGCAAACATTAGCATGAGAAAAAAATGGCAATATATTAAATTTATGTTGGTAATTAAAATATTAAAAACTGTTGGAAAGTCATAGTGTTCATAAAGCAATGGGTGCAGCCATGTTGCAACCTAGGTTCCCCTCTCTGCTGATGTCAATCAGAGAGAGTTATAGAT
This sequence comes from Bombina bombina, assembly GCF_027579735.1. Lineage (NCBI taxonomy): Eukaryota > Metazoa > Chordata > Amphibia > Anura > Bombinatoridae > Bombina > Bombina bombina. The sequence continues at coordinate 303,751,522 of NC_069499.1, read as the reverse complement.
GGATTAACAGAGTGTGCATCCAATGACTGTATAACATATAGAATGGAGACTACACTTTCACTTCTAACATGAACTATAAAGCCCACAATGTCAGAGTTAAATCATATTGCAAAGTATTTTGCAAAGATCTTTACTACACTTAACAAAAACAATTACAGTACAATCTCAAGGTGTATAATATACCTTTAATTACATATTTTATATTCAAAGGAATAGTAGAGGATCAGTCAGAACATTAGCAACCCAAAACTGCATATTGGGATGTGTGATCTGACCCATTCATAATTTTTTTTGGTTTTAAATTTAATTTATTTTCCTACAACTAGCTTGTCTATTAAAACCGGGCCACAGGTATTCACTACCAATACAATATAATCTGCCTTATTTTGGATTGGAGAGAATGCAGGAATTAGAAACATTATCCCGAATATAGTTTTGTTTTCAAGAAAACAGCATGCCGTGTAAGCTCCGCAGGCAGCCAAGGTAAAGTATTTTAATATCCCTAAAATGAGTAAAAAGTGTCAATGTAATTAGGTAACACAAAATAGATATGTTTTTTTCAGTTCTTTATTTATTGTACTACCTGCATCTCCCCCTGCTGGTAAGAAGTAGAATACAACAGATCTAGAAGTCGATTAAGTTCCTGACCAAAACCTTTTCCAGTCCACTGTTTGCTCAAAAGTGCTCTCAGTCCTGCACAGAAATAAAACAGTGCTTTATTAGAATATAAGTTCTTAGCAAAACATTTTTTTGTTAATAATTATATCTAAACACAACAGGACCTTCTAACATTTTCTTTAGTTTCTATTAAAAAACAGAATACAAAGCACCAGCTCAACATAGTAAAACTTGTGCCTCATTCCATCTACTAATTCTGCTTTATCAATTATTTAAAGAGATGTGGAAATGTGTGTGTAATGTATAGTAGAAGAAAAACAAAATGTAGTCCAACATTTTTCACATAAAAATTAAAAACAGGAAGATAGAAATTTATATCTGTGCATAATTAATTCTGTCCACCAAACAATAATAAATAGAAAACTTCCATATGTTACAACAAACAAAGTATACAACAAGCCTTTTTCAGAAGATTAATGCCAACTGTTTTTTTCCAAGAAGGTAGCATGTTGGTAATTGTTTTAAGGCAGCATAAAGGTTTTTTAAAAGTTAATTATGAGTAAAACATTTGGGCCCAGATTATTCGCTGACACATCCGTTGGCAGATTGGCGAGCCTCAACCCATCCTTGCTCTGAAGGACTAGGTCTTTTTGGAGGCTCTTTATATACTATGATTGCCTCACCTGTTTCACATCACCTTCTTTTTTCAACTCACATCGCTATTATCCCAACTTTTTTGGAACATGTTGCAGTCATCAGATTTGAAATGAGTGTATATTTTCAAAAATACATTAAATTCAAAAAGTAAATCATCAAATGTTTTAATAATGTGTTTTCAATATAGTACAGGGTGAATTGAATTTTCAAATGACTCTTTTTGTTTATTTTTTTGCATTTTCCATACGGTTAACTTTTTCGGAATTGGGGTTGTAGAAATACTTGAAATTCTTATGTTCTTCACACTCATCAATTTTATTTTAATGAGAGAGAGATATATATTAGAAAGCCTGGCACTCACCAGCATGCACTCAGCAAGGTTTAAAAGCAAAAATGGGAAAGTCAATCGCATTTGGTGCCAAACGGATCAAGCCCAGTACAATGTCAAGGTCTCTCCCTTCCTGGGACCCTAACCAGCACCCACACTATGCATACTTTCAAACAAACCAACTGGGAACCTCCCAGGGTGCCACAGGCCTTTGTAATTTCCCCTGAATACATACAAAACACAGTACTGTACCACACTCTTAGACTGGACAGGGTACACATAAGTCACTGTAAACTCCCCAGCCCTGTGGTAGGCCACACAAAGTCACAGAGTGGGGCCGCTGAGTGCTGAATCGTGTAAAAATCACCTATCATCTGTTGCATCACTCACTACAGAGTTGAAAACTGTCTTTGGGAGCAACATCAGATCAATAACTGTGCATGAAATGGGTTTCCATGTCTGAGCAGCTGTACACAAGCATCAGCTGGGGTGGTGTTAAAAATGCTGCCACTAGACTTTAGAGCAATGAATTTGTTTTCTGGAGTGATGAATCATACTTTACTATCTGCCAGTCTGATGGAAGAATCTGTGTGTGGTAAAAGCCAGGAGAAGGCTACCTACCGGAATGTATAGTACCTGTAATACTTGGAGGAGGAGGAATATTGGTCTGGGGCTGTTGTTCTGGGTTTGGGCTAGGTACCTTAGTTCTAGTGAAGAGTAATCTTAATACTATAGGATACAAAGATATATTTTAGACAATTAGGTGCTTCCAATTTTGTGGCAACATTTTAGGGAAGGCCCTTTCCTGTTTCAGAAAGACTGTGTCCCTGTGCATAAAATAAAGTCCATGAAGACACAGTTTTATGAGTTTGGTGTGGAACTCAAGTGGCCTGCACAGAGCCCTGACCCCAACACCATTGAAAGTCTTTGTGATGAACTGGGACACAGATTACGAGTCAGACCTTCTCGTCCTAGATCAGTGCATGACCTCACAACTGCTCTTTTGGCTGAACGGGTACAAATTCCTACAAACACACTCCAACATTTTCTATAAAGCCTTCTCAGAAGAGTTATGGCTGTTACAGCCGCAAAGGGGGCAGGGGTAGTTTCATATTATTGCCCATTGTTTTGTAATGGGATGTCCATCAAGCTCATACAGGGAGTGCAGAATTATTAGGCAAGTTGTATTTTTGAGGATTCATTTTATTATTGAACAACAACCATGTTCTCAATGAACCCAAAAAAATCATTAATATCAAAGCTGAATAGTTTTGGAAGTAGTTTTTAGTTTGTTTTTAGTTATAGCTATTTTAGGGGGATATCTGTGTGTGCAGGTGACTATTACTGTGCATAATTATTAGGCAACTTAACAAAAAACAAATATATACCCATTTCAATTATTTATTTTTACCAGTGAAACCAATATAACATCTCAACATTCACAAATATACATTTCTGACATTCAAAAACAAAACAAAAACAAATCAGTGACCAATATAGCCACCTTTCTTTGCAAGGACACTCAAAAGCCTGCCATCCATGGATTCTGTCAGTGTTTTGATCTGTTCACCATCAACATTGCGTGCAGCAGCAACCACAGCCTCCCAGACACTGTTCAGAGAGGTGTACTGTTTTCCCTCCTTGTAAATCTCACATTTGATGATGGACCACAGGTTCTCAATGGGGTTCAGATCAGGTGAACAAGGAGGCCATGTCATTAGATTTTCTTCTTTTATACCCTTTCTTGCCAGCCACGCTGTGGAGTACTTGGACGCGTGTGATGGAGCATTGTCCTGCATGAAAATCATGTTTTACCACTGCTTGAAGAAGGTGTCTTCCAGAAACTGGCAGTAGGACTGGGAGTTGAGCTTGACTCCATCCTCAACCCGAAAAGGCCCCACAAGCTAATCTTTGATGATACCAGCCCAAACCAGTACTCCACCTCCACCTTGCTGGCGTCTGAGTCGGACTGAAGCTCTCTGCCCTTTACCAATCCAGCCACGGGCCCATCCATCTGGCCCATCAAGACTCACTCTCATTTCATCAGTCCATAAAACCTTAGAAAAATCAGTCTTGAGATATTTCTTGGCCCAGTCTTGACGTTTCAGCTTGTGTATTTTGTTCAGTGGTGGTCGTCTTTCAGCCTTTCTTACCTTGGCCATGTTTCTGAGTATTGCACACCTTGTGCTTTTGGGCACTCCAGTGATGTTGCAGCTCTGAAATATGGCCAAACTGGTGGCAAGTGGCATCTTGGCAGCTGCACCCTTGACTTTTCTCAGTTCATGGGCAGTTATTTTGCGCCTTGGTTTTTCCACACGCTTCTTGCGACCCTGTTGACTATTTTGAATGAAACGCTTGATTGTTCGATGATCACGCTTCAGAAGCTTTGCAATTTTAAGAGTGCTGCATCCCTCTGCAAGATATCTCACTATTTTTTACTTTTCTGAGCCTGTCAAGTCCTTCTTTTGACCCATTTTGCCAAAGGAAAGGAAGTTGCCTAATAATTATGCACACCTGATATAGGGTGTTGATGTCATTAGACCACACCCCTTCTCATTACAGAGATGCACATCACCTAATATGCTTAATTGGTAGTAGGCTTTCGAGCCTATACAGCTTGGAGTAAGACAACATGCATAAAGAGGATGATGTGGTCAAAATACTAATTTGCCTAATAATTCTGCACTCCCTGTATTAGGTGTGATGGTCAAATGTCCCCATCCTTTTGGCCACATACACCACACACATTATTTCACAGTTAAAAAGTGTTCTTGCCACTAAAGAAACAGAAGAAAAAATTGACGAAAAATTGATGATACAGAAAAAAAAGTTTCATTGACAAGTGGTGTCATATGGCACAGTACAATACATTTTAGTGGATTCTATGGACATGAGAAAATTGTCAGCATGATGGGTACCCTGCTGATTAGATGAGACAGTGATTGTTGGGTTTACAAAAATATATACAATATGACATTACCACAGGTATCACCAAGCATACACAGCTAAAAAACAAACACAACAAAAGTTTCTTGTCTCACCCTTATATCGTGCTCCAAGTATCTTCACAATGTTGGGGCTGGATTCTGCCATTAACAGTAGTGCTCTCATTGCAGCATGCCCAATGACTGGATTAGAGGATGCCGACAGTTTGTATACAAGCTCATCTAAGATAGGAAGCAAAGCCTTCTCTTCTACGTGACAAAGCACCTCGCTGGAATAAAAAGGTGGTTCAGATTAGGAATACAGGTACTTAAATGAGAATTAATTAACACAATAATTCAAATAGTCACAAACATAAAGAGACAATATTCCTAATAGCATTAAAAAGGGACACACAACGTAAAAAAAGAAAAAGACAAAACAAGAAAACACACACATAAAAACTTTACGCATGTTAAATACATTTGTTTGCTTTAAGAAAGGCAGTTAGAGAATGTGTAAATACAAAATGTGTGTTCATACAAAAATTCTTCCGTATGAAACTTTTATAAGAATTGCAAAAGTGTTTTGTAGGGAATCTGAAAAGCAATCTAAATGGATAGTGTAACTATCTATCTACCAATAACACACGCATAGAGAGTGTGGAATATACAATGTAATTGACTATATGAAAGTACATTACAAAAATTTTTGATAATGGGTTAAGAAACCAGAGTCCACATTTAGTCCAGAATTTAGCAAGTTGAAGTGCATTATCATTTTCATTTCAAAGGTTTTTCTTTCCATGGTGTTTTTGAAGTTGCCTCTGAGAATCTTGATTTTGAGGTTTTGGATGGAGTGGTCAGGTTGGGTGAAATGGTCACCATTTCACCCAACCTGACCACTCCATCCAAAACCTCAAAATTACATTGTATATTCCACGCTCTCTATGCATAGGTAGGCAGGTAAGCCTATGTCCACACTTTTGTCATTAATATTATTCTCCCTTTTTTTTTTCTTTCCTTTCTCCTTTTTTTGAATATTTTATATTCCCCTGTATACCTAATTTCTATCTTTATTCATATGGATTCTATGTTGATTGATATATAACTTTATGTCAGTATATGCTTTGTGTGTTACCATATATTTCCCCTGCCTGTAATCTTTTACTGACACTATCTGCCTGTCTCCTAAACCCCCATCATGATTTTTACGACACCCCTCCTCCCCCTGCATTCAGACCTCTGTAACACTTTGTCTTTTTAGCCTGTGTTTTAAGATATAGGGCGCGATCCGATAAAGATCGTAGTTTGCGGCGCAAGAGAGAGAACCCCCGCCGCCCGCAGTTTCAGCTCGCAACTCGAGCTATCCTATATACGGCGCCGTCAGAGGCTAAAGTGCCGTAAGTCTGACAAACCAGCGATGTCCAGAAATCTGCGTAAGTACAAATTTCTGGAGTTGCCAGTGACTTACGGCACTTTAGAAACTGCTGGCGCCTACAAAACCTGACTAAGTTATAAAATCACCCGTACTGTCTAACACGCCTCCCTAACATAGCCCGACACGTCTAACCCTCTATCCGCTATCCCCCCTCACTATCCTAACAATAAAACATGTATTAACCCCTAAACCGCCGCTCCCAGACCCCGCCGCCACCTAATAAAGTTATTAACCCCTAAACCGCCGCTCCCGGACCCCGCCGCCAGCTATATTAAATCTATAACCCCTAATGTGAGCCCCTACCCCGCCGCCATCTACCATACCTACCCCCTAAAGTGAGCTCCTACCCCGGCGCCATCTATTTTAAAAATATTAACCCCTAATTTAATCCCCCTACACCGCCGCCTATATTAAACACATTAACCTCTAATCTAATCCCCCTACACCGCCACCAGCTATATTAACTAGATTAACCCCTAATCTAATCCCCCTACACCGCCGCCACCTATTTTAAATGAATTAACCCCTAATCTAATCCCCCTATACCGCCGCACCTATTTTAAATTAATTAACCCCTAATCTAATCCCCCTATACTACCGCCGCCGCCTATATTAAATTAATTAACCCCTAAAATACTAAACTATCCCTACCACTAAACCGAAGTTTAACCCTACAAATAGCCCTGAAAAGGGCTTTTTGCGTGACATTACTCCAAAGTAAACAGCTCTATTGCCAGCCCTTAAAAGGGCTTTTTGCGGGGCATGCCCCAAAGAAAACAGCTCTTTTACCAGCCCTTAAAAGGGCTTTTGGCGGGGCATTGTCACAAAGTATACAGCTCTTTTGCATCTAAGATAAATCCCCCTACACCGCCGCCACCTATAATAAATGTATTAACCCCTAATCTAATCCCCCTACACCGCCGACACCTATATTAAATAGATTACCCCTAATCTAATCCCCCTACACCGCCGCCACCTATATTAACCCTAATTATATTAGGGTTAATATAGTTAATATCGTTATTATATTATATATATATAACCCCTAATCTAATCCCCCTATAGCGCTTGATTGAAGACATCACCCGGATGGAAGAAGACTTCACTGCCGCTTGATTGAAGACATCGCCCGGATGGAAGAAGACTTCACTGCCGCTTGATTGGACATCGCCCGGATCGGATGAAGAGTTCGACCCGGCTGGGTGAAGACAAGGTAGGGAGATCTTCAGGGGGGTAGTGTAAGGTTTTTTTAAGGGGGGTTTGGGTGGGTTTAGAATAGGGGTATGTGGGTGGTGGGTTGTAATGTAGGGGGGGGGGTATTGTATATTTATTTAAATGCAAAAGAGCTGAATTCTTTGGGGCATGCCCCGCAAAAGGCCCTTTTAAGGGCTGGTAAAGTAAAAGAGCTTTGAACTTTTTTAATTTAGAATAGGGTAGGGAATTTTTTTTTATTTTGGGGGGCTTTATTATTTTATTAGGGGGCTTAGAATAGGTGTAATTAGCTTAAAAATCTTGTAATTATTTTTTTATTTTTGTGTTTTTTTTTTTGGTAATTTAGTTTAGTTTATTTAATTGTATTTTAGTTTAGATATTTGTAGTTTTTTCATTTATTGATAGCGTAGGTGTATTCGTAACTTAGGTTAGGATTTATTTTACAAGTACATTGGTAATTATTTTAACTAGGTAGCTATTAAATAGTTATTAACTATTTAATAGCTATTGTACCTAGTTAAAATAAATACCAAGTTACCTGTAAAATAAATATAAACCCTAAAATAGCTACAATGTAATTATTAATTACATTGTAGCTATCTTAGGGTTTATTTTATAGGTAAGTATTTAGATTTAAATAGGAATAGTTTAATTAATAATATTAATATTAATTAGATTTATTTTAATAAGAATTTAGTTAGGGATGTTAGAGTTAGATAGGGTTATTATACTTAATATATATATATATATATATATAATATAATAACGATATTAACTATATTAACCCTAATATAATTAGGGTTAATATAGTTAATATATATATAATATACTAACTATATTAACTATATTAACCCTAATATAATTAGGGTTAATATAGTTAATATAGGTGCCGGCGGTGTAGGGGGATTAGATTAGGGGTTAATCTATTTAATATAGGTGGCGGCGGTGTAGGGGGATTAGATTAGGGGTTAATACATTTATTATAGGTGGCGGCGGTGTAGGGGGATTTAGCTTAGATGCAAAAGAGCTGTTTACTTTGTGACAATGCCCCGCCAAAAGCCCTTTTAAGGGCTGGTAAAAGAGCTGTTTTCTTTGGGGCATGCCCCGCAAAAACATAATTTATGTAAGAACTTACCTGATAAATTCATTTCTTTCATATTAGCAAGAGTCCATGAGCTAGTGACGTATGGGATATACATTCCTACCAGGAGGGGCAAAGTTTCCCAAACCTCAAAATGCCTATAAATACACCCCTCACCACACCCACAATTCAGTTTAACGAATAGCCAAGAAGTGGGGTGCTAAAAAAGTGCGAAAGCATATAAAATAAGGAATTGGAATAATTGTGCTTTATACAAAATCATAACCACCACAAAAAAAGGGCGGGCCTCATGGACTCTTGCTAATATGAAAGAAATGAATTTATCAGGTAAGTTCTTACATAAATTATGTTTTCTTTCATGTAATTAGCAAGAGTCCATGAGCTAGTGACATATGGGATAATGACTACCCAAGATGTGGATCTTTCCACACAAGAGTCACTAGAGAGGGAGGGATAAAATAAAGACAGCCAATTCCTGCTGAAAATAATCCACACCCAAAATAAAGTTTAACAAAAAACATAAGCAGAAGATTCAAACTGAAACCGCTGCCTGAAGTACTTTTCTACCAAAAACTGCTTCAGAAGAAGAAAATACATCAAAATGGTAGAATTTAGTAAAAGTATGCAAAGAGGACCAAGTTGCTGCTTTGCAGATCTGGTCAACCGAAGCTTCATTCCTAAACGCCCAGGAAGTAGATACTGACCTAGTAGAATGAGCTGTAATTCTCTGAGGCGGAATTTTACCCGACTCAACATAGGCAAGATGAATTAAAGATTTCAACCAAGATGCCAAAGAAATGGCAGAAGCTTTCTGGCCTTTCCTAGAACCGGAAAAGATAACAAATAGACTAGAAGTCTTACGGAAAGATTTCGTAGCTTCAACATAATATTTCAAAGCTCTAACAACATCCAAAGAATGCAACGATTTCTCCTTAGAATTCTTAGGATTAGGACATAATGAAGGAACCACAATTTCTCTACTAATGTTGTTGGAATTCACAACTTTAGGTAAAAATTCAAAAGAAGTTCGCAACACCGCCTTATCCTGATGAAAAATCAGAAAAGGAGACTCACAAGAAAGAGCAGATAATTCAGAAACTCTTCTAGCAGAAGAGATGGCGAAAAGGAACAAAACTTTCCAAGAAAGTAATTTAATGTCCAATGAATGCATAGGTTCAAACGGAGGAGCTTGAAGAGCTCCCAGAACCAAATTCAAACTCCAAGGAGGAGAAATTGACTTAATGACAGGTTTTATACGAACCAAAGCTTGTACAAAACAATGAATATCAGGAAGAATAGCAATCTTTCTGTGAAAAAGAACAGAAAGAGCAGAGATTTGTCCTTTCAAAGAACTTGCGGACAAACCCTTATCTAAACCATCCTGAAGAAACTGTAAAATTCTCGGTAATCTAAAAGAATGCCAAGAAAAATGATGAGAAAGACACCAAGAAATATAAGTCTTCCAGACTCTATAATATATCTCTCGAGATACAGATTTACGAGCCTGTAACATAGTATTAATCACGGAGTCAGAGAAACCTCTTTGACCAAGAATCAAGCGTTCAATCTCCATACCTTTAAATTTAAGGATTTCAGATCCTGATGGAAAAAAGGGCCTTGTGACAGAAGGTCTGGTCTTAACGGAAGAGTCCACGGTTGGCAAGAGGCCATCCGGACAAGATCTGCATACCAAAACCTGTGAGGCCATGCCGGAGCTACCAGCAGAACAAACGAGCATTCCTTCAGAATCTTGGAGATTACTCTTGGAAGAAGAACTAGAGGCGGAAAGATATAGGCAGGATGATACTTCCAAGGAAGTGATAATGCATCCACTGCCTCCGCCTGAGGATCCCGGGATCTGGACAGATACCTGGGAAGTTTCTTGTTTAGATGGGACGCCATCAGATCTATTTCTGGAAGTTCCCACATTTGAACAATCTGAAGAAATACCTCTGGGTGAAGAGACCATTCGCCCGGATGCAACGTTTGGCGACTGAGATAATCCGCTTCCCAATTGTCTACACCTGGGATATGAACCGCAGAGATTAGACAGGAGCTGGATTCCGCCCAAACCAAAATTCGAGATACTTCTTTCATAGCCAGAGGACTGTGAGTCCCTCCCTGATGATTGATGTATGCCACAGTTGTGACATTGTCTGTCTGAAAACAAATGAACGATTCTCTCTTCAGAAGAGGCCAAAACTGAAGAGCTCTGAAAATTGCACGGAGTTCCAAAATATTGATCGGTAATCTCACCTCCTGAGATTCCCAAACTCCTTGTGCCGTCAGAGATCCCCACACAGCTCCCCAACCTGTGAGACTTGCATCTGTTGAAATTACAGTCCAGGTCGGAAGCACAAAAGAAGCCCCCTGAATTAAACGATGGTGATCTGTCCACCATGTTAGAGAGTGTCGAACAATCGGTTTTAAAGATATTAATTGAGATATCTTCGTGTAATCCTTGCACCATTGCTTCAGCATACAGAGCTGAAGAGGTCGCATGTGAAAACGAGCAAAGGGGATCGCGTCCGATGCAGCAGTCATAAGACCTAGAATTTCCATGCATAAGGCTACCGAAGGGAATGATTGTGACTGAAGGTTTCGACAAGCTGTAATCAACTTTAGACGTCTCTTGTCTGTTAAAGACAGAGTCATGGACACTGAATCCATCTGGAAAACCAGAAAGGTTACCCTTGTCTGAGGAATCAAAGAACTTTTTGGTAAATTGATCCTCCAACCATGATCTTGAAGAAACAACACAAGTCGATTCGTATGAGATTCTGCTAAATGTAAAGACTGAGCAAGTACCAAGATATCGTCCAAATAAGGAAATACCACAATACCCTGTTCTCTGATTACAGACAGCAGGGCACCGAGAACCTTTGTAAAAATTCTTGGAGCTGTAGCTAGGCCAAACGGCAGAGCCACAAATTGGTAATGCTTGTCCAGAAACGAGAATCTCAGGAACTGATAATGATCTGGATGAATCGGAATATGCAGATATGCATCCTGTAAATCTATCGTGGACATATAATTCCCTTGCTGAACAAAAGGTAAGATAGTCCTTACAGTTACCATCTTGAACGTTGGTATCCTTACATAACGATTCAATATTTTTAGATCCAGAACTGGTCTGAAAGAATTCTCCTTCTTTGGTACAATGAAGAGATTTGAATAAAACCCCATCCCCTGTTCCGGAACTGGCATAATTACTCCAGTCAACTCTAGATCTGAAACACATTTCAGAAATGCTTGAGCTTTTACTGGATTTACTGGGACACGGGAAAGAAAAAATCTCTTTGCAGGAGGTCTCAACTTGAAACCAATTCTGTACCCTTCTGAAACAATGCTCTGAATCCAAAGATTGTGAACAGAATTGATCCAAATTTCCTTGAAAAAACGTAACCTGCCCCCTACCAGCTGAGCTGGAATGAGGGCCGCACCTTCATGTGGACTTAGAAGCAGGCTTTGCCTTTCTAGCTGGCTTGGATTTATTCCAGACTGGAGATGGTCTCCAAACTGAAACTGCTCCTGAGGATAAAGGATCAGGCTTTTGTTCTTTGTTGAAACGAAAGGAACGAAAACGATTATTAGCCCTGTTTTTACCTTTAGATTTTTTATCCTGTGGTAAAAAAGTTCCTTTCCCACCAGTAACAGTTGAAATAATGGAATCCAACTGAGAACCAAATAATTTGTTACCCTGGAAAGAAATGGAAAGTAAAGTTGATTTAGAAGCCATATCAGCATTCCAAGTTTTAAGCCATAAAGCTCTTCTAGCTAAAATAGCTAGAGACATAAACCTGACATCAACTCTGATAATATCAAAAATGGCATCACAGATAAAATTATTAGCATGCTGAAGAAGAATAATAATATCATGAAAATCACGATGTGTTACTTGTTGCGCTAAAGTTTCCAACCAAAAAGTTGAAGCTGCAGCAACATCAGCCAAAGATATAGCAGGTCTAAGAAGATTACCTGAACACAGATAAGCTTTTCTTAGAAAGGACTCAATTTTCCTATCTAGAGGATCCTTAAACGAAGTACCATCTGACGTAGGAATAGTAGTACGTTTAGCAAGGGTAGAAATAGCCCCATCAACTTTAGGGATCTTGTCCCAAAATTCTAATCTGTCAGACGGCACAGGATATAATTGCTTAAAACGTTTAGAAGGAGTAAATGAATTACCCAAATTATCCCATTCTTTGGAAATTACTGCAGAAATAGCATTAGGAACAGGAAAAACTTCTGGAATAACCACAGGAGCTTTAAATACCTTATCTAAACGTTTAGAATTAGTATCAAGAGGACCAGAATCCTCTATTTCTAAAGCAATTAGAACTTCTTTAAGTAAAGAACGAATAAATTCCATTTTAAATAAATATGAAGATTTATCAGCATCAACCTCAGAGACAGAATCCTCTGAACCAGAGGAGTCATCAGAATCAGAATGATGATGTTCATTTAAAAATTCATCTGTAGGGAGAGAAGTTTTAAAAGATTTTTTACGTTTACTAGAAGGAGAAATAACAGACATAGCCTTCTTTATGGATTCAGAA